>NW_026594462.1:2333298-2437254 GCF_907164565.1 Psammomys obesus
TGTGTGTGTGTGTGTGTGTGTGTGTGTGTGTGTGTGTGTGTGTGTGTCGGTGTATTTGCCCATTAATTAATTAATTAATTGATTGATTGATTAATTAATTAATTAATTAATGTTATGCGCATGTTCAGTAAAGACTTGAAGAGGCCCCGGGGCGGGGGGGCAGTGGAGACTGATGCACCAACCAAGGACTATGCATAGAAAGGACCTAGGACCCCTCCTCAGATATAGCCCATAGGCAGCTTAGTCTTCATGTGGGTCCCTTACTAAGGGACTGTCTCTGACATGGATTCTGTTACCTGCTCTTCGATCACTTCTCCATGGCAGAGCTGCCTTGCCAGGTCACAGAGGAAGAGGATATAGGCAATCCTGATTAGAATTGATAGGCTGGGGTCAGTTGGTAGGAGAGGGAATTCCCCCTTTCTGAGGACTAGGTGAGAGGGATAGGAGAGAAGAGGGAGGAAGGGTGGGGCTGGGAGGAGATGAGGGAGGGAGGCTATGATAGAGAGGTAAAGTGAATAAATTTTTAAAAAATTTAATTAAAATAAAGACTTGAAGAGGTGCTAAGTTCTGACCTTCCTCTAAATCTGAGACATTCTATAAACAAGAATTGAGGCAAAAGTACAATTAAATGGCCTCTCTGACCAAGCAATGGCAGCATGGAGTAATGCTCATATAAGACCCTATGCAAAAGCTAAGACATTTATATTTTCCATGCATTTAAAAACGTTATTTTTTTGTAACTATTAGTTGATCACTAATCAAAACAGGTGGAGACATCATATAAGATCTGGAGTACAGCTATTACAAAATTAATTCTGTGAAGGCATCAATAAATAACAACAGCAGTACAAGCCCTGAAGAGGCTAAGCACCTGCTTTCCAGAACTAACTCCTCATGCTGTTCCTACTGTCCAGTGTTCATAAACAGCAATGAAAATCTGTGCAAATTTGGCTTATATACAGGACAAAGGTACTAAATAGAAATAGAAAGAGACTGAGAAAGGCCAGAAATTAAACTGAATACAAAGACTTTCAATCAGCATTTAAAATACAAAGAAATAAAAACATTGCTACAACACTAAATTAAAGCAGAATAATGTCTCACTAAATAAACCATACCAAAACACAAAAATAACCACAGACAGACACACATACACACTTATGTTGTGAAATGTTTATGAGCTAAAATTTAAAAAAATTTCACATCAACTTTCAGGAGTTGTGAACAGGCAGAAGAGTTGATAAGTTCAACAACAGAATACTTGAGGTCCAAGGGACACAAAGAAGAAAAATATAAAGAAAAATGAACATGTGGAATTTCCATAAAGCCACGTCATTGGCCACAGAGCACACTGGACCACATAATAGAATTGTTTCAGAAGATGAGAAAGGAGAAAGAACACCAAAAAAATGATGCCAACACCTTCTTATTTAAAGACAGCATCACACAATCTCTGCACTTCTAAGCAGGATTTGGACCTCCATACTTCATAAGCAAAGCACGGAAGGTCAAAGGCAGAGAAAATACTGAGAGAGTTGATAGAATCATCTTAGCACACACAAGGGGCTCTCAGTAAGAGTAATGGTTGTTATTTTTTTTTTTAATGTCAAAAGAAAGTAGAAGCTGGAAGTCACTGAGATAAAACAAACAAACAAACAAACCATGAACCAAAGCCTCTATGTCCTGAGAAGCAATTGCTGAGATGTGAATAAATGACACACTCTGAAATAGACAGAGACTGACAGACTTGCAGACACACCGGCCTACCTAGTAATACAAAATGCGAGACCTTTATGTTGACAGGAAGGGGCACTGGGAAAAGCCTCCAATCCACATGAAGAGCTAAAAAGCAGTGATAAAGACCACTCTGCAGTGATGAAGACAGTATAAATGTGCAAGCAATCAGGAGAGTACAGCACTCAGGGTGGCAGCACAAAGCATGAGGGAGGAAACGGCTTTGCTAGCGTGTTATATAGGCTATTATAGGCAAGCTGACTTAAAACCAAGGTAGACCGGTGCAAACTAAGAGCTGGGACCTGGAAAAATGAGTGCTTGTGTCGGTCAGCATAGCTCTCTTCAAGAAGTGGTATAGATGTAATCAAGTGAAAATGGAGTAACACTGAATTAGAAGAGGGCATTGTGTAACAGAGACAGAGAGAAAAAAAAAAAAAAAAAAAACCATGTACGCCTTAGTCCAGACTAGCATGACCTATGCCAAGGCCTACAGAAGCAAACAGAAATCAAGATGGAGCTGACTCTCCTGCAGTCCTTCATAGGAACTAATCCTGTTAGCAATTTCAGTTAGACGTTCAGCCTCAAGAATTGAAAGAATTCTTTTCTTCTTTTCTCTCCTCCTCCTCTTCCTTCTCCTCCTCCTCCTTCTCTTCTCGTTTTCTTGATTGTTTTATTTTGTTTTCCTTTGAGACAGGATCTCACACGGCCCAGGATGACCTAGAAATCGAAATTGCTAAGCGGGGGCAGGAGAGATGGCTCAGTGGCTAAGAGTGCTGTCATTTTCTTGTAGAGGATCCTAGTTCCTTTCCCAAGGCCCATATCAGGTGGCTCGAAACCACCTCTAACTCCAGCTCCAAAGGATCCAAACTGCTGTAGTTGAGGATAGCAGTGAACTTCTTATCCTCCTGCCCCTCCTCCTGATGATTATGGGGAATATGGGCATGTAGTGCTGAGGATCTAACCCAAGGCCTTTTCTACCAGTTGAACGACACCTCCAACCTACTTTCTGTTATCAGCAACCAAGTTTATGGCAGTTAAATATAAAGGTGCTGAGGGAGAAGCTAAAAAACATAAAATTAGTAAAATACAGTAGCTAAATCAACTCAAAGTATAAAATCTAACATTTAAGCTGACTAGAACATAGGCAGAGATTCAACATGATGCTGTAGGAAAATCATAGGTATAAAGCTTGTTTTTGTCATATATATATATATATATATATATATATATATATATATATATATACATGTAAACTATGAAGATTTTCTTTCTTTTACTTTAGAGACAAAAATGCCTTTATATAGACCCAACTGATCTTAATCTAATGGCAATCCTCCTACTGCAGACTTCAGTGAATGATAACACTTTCAGCAAGATTACTTTTGCTGTGAACTATTAGAGCCACATTCATCCAAAACATTTTCCCTTTACAGGTAACAAACTTCTCAGTGATTTTAAGACCACAATAATAGATGCTGCAAAAATAATCAGAGCTGGGCACAGTGGTGGATGCCTATTAATCCCAGCACTCAGGGAAGCAGAGGCAGGCAGAGCTCTGTGAGTTTGGGGCCAGCCTGGTCTACAGGACAGCCAAGGCTACACAGAGAGAAACTCTGTCTCAAAAACAAACAAACAAATCACACTCTCTTTTGTGACAGTCGGTTTTACATCAACTTGATACAAGCTAGAGTCTCTGGGGAAGAGGGGTTGTCACTACAGAAGACAAGAAAGCCTTAGCATGTTTTCTCAATTAGCGATTGATGTGGGAAGACCAAGTCCACTGTGGCTGGTGTCCTTCCCTTGGCAGACAGTCCTGGGCATCAAGAAAATAGTCTGAGCAAGTCAAGAGGAGCAGGACAATAAGCAGTGCTCCTGCTCCGTCTGGTTTCAGTCCCTGCATCCCAGCTTCCTGCCCTGAGCTCTTGTCCTGATAGCCCTCAATGAAGGCCTGTGTGAAAGAGGGACATGTGACTGAAGTAAACCCTTTCCTTTCCAATGTGTTTAATCCCAGCAATAGAAACCAAACTAGAACACCTCACAAATTAGCCAACAATTTGCAAACTTTCCACATTGTTCTAAACAGATTGATTTTCATTGGGCCCATATTCTACATCCTCCTATACTAAAAATCACTGATTATTCCTGTAGACCTTTTTTGTCTGTTATCAGCTATTTTACTTCTGCTATGACACATGCAAATGACGGATTCTCAGCAATAAAAATAA
This sequence comes from Psammomys obesus, assembly GCF_907164565.1. Classification (NCBI taxonomy): domain Eukaryota; kingdom Metazoa; phylum Chordata; class Mammalia; order Rodentia; family Muridae; genus Psammomys; species Psammomys obesus. The sequence continues at coordinate 2,337,258 of NW_026594462.1, forward strand.
CTCTAATGTTTCAAATGTAGGAAACAGTTGTTATTTATTGTTAAGACATTTAAAAATCTTTGGATCAAAACTGCAAAAGCTCAACATTTTCACATGTATTGTTTCTGCAGCAGAAAAAGCAAGATGGTGGGTGAGGGGAAAGGCAGTATCTCTGTATGCTTACCCATGCACAAGTATGTGGTATGTGTGTGTATACATATACATATCAGACATGAAATATGAATAAGTAATTCTGTGGATGACAGACACAGCAGACTACAGAAATGAAGGTCATTTTGACAGATAGGCATAGTGTTCCTTAACAATTCTATGAACCTTAAGTTCATCACCAGACTTTCTGTTCTACACCATGATATACCTGAGAATTCTATTACCTGCCTGATATAAAATGTGAGACTTTCATCTTATTAAGTGGTGAATTTAGTTAGTGCCTAAGGTGGCCTTTAGGAGGCTACCAGAGCAAAGACATCCATATAGAAAGAGCCATGAAATCCAGAGAGAAATTGTTGAAGAACATTGACCTGTCTGTGTGTTAGTGATTCTGTGAGCTTGTGAACTTGGAAGTTGATGGTCACTTTTCTTAATGGCCTGAGCCTAACTAACATCCCTAACGAATAAGGAAGCTAGAATACCTGTGTGGTGCACCCTGCCCTTTGAACTATAATAACTTTAACAGGTAACTTGAAGACTTCCTTAGCTACTCTGAAGAAATAATGTATTTGGCAAGCTGGAAAAACTTTCTAATAATGAAAATTTTTTAAAAAATGAGGTCATATCCATATCTTAGGCAAACCAGAATATTAAAATGAATAGGAAAATGTGCACACTGTAAAAGAACCATGTAAATTCCAAGGTTTCTCAAATATCCTACAATGAAAGAAAACTACTAAAATGCCTGTCTATATTTAAAAGGACTGGTGTGCATGTGTATGTTTGTGTGGGGGGTGGGCTTGTTTTACAGATACAAGAGGGTTATGGCTCAAGGTATTAGACTATGACCTCAGTTTTTCATATAAGCACTGGCTAAGGCTTTCCACTTTATTCTTATCTTCACACATCACTATACATCATGACCTATATTCAGTCACTCAGGCAAGAGACCAAGAGCTATGGAATTGGGAAGAGCGCTCAAAAGTTGATATCACAACATGGATGAAGGCACCTTAGGGTAACCAAAAATGGTTTGCCCACACTTGGTCTAGACTCCTAGGAATATTTTGGAATTTAGAAATTGGAACTGAGGTTTGCAGTGAAACCTGCAGGGCAGGGATTTCTCTATAAAGGATGAAGAACATAAATTTTTTTTTTTTTTTTTTTTTTTTAGGCAAGGCCTTTTCCCACTGTTCTCCCCAGAAAGATATAGCCAAAATTGTTTCCACTTTTAAAAGATTCATCAACAAAATGGTACACTCTCCCTTTAAAGTATATCCAGAAGATAAATATAAAATAATATTTACAAAAAAATAGGGTATTAATAAAGGAAATGGATTACTAAAATAAAAAAAAAAAAACAAACAAACCCTAGGCAACAGAGTAATCTGCCCTGAAATCAAGTCTGTCTGCTCATTCCAGCATCCTTCAGTCTCATGCTATTTAGAGCTCTATCACAGAGATCTGTTGCTAGAATCTGGAGCTCAATGAGCGATAGATGACTGAAAACTGCTTCAGCATCTCAGGTTGGTCAGGTGTTAGAGGCTGGGCCAGTGTACAAGTCAGCACTGTAAGAACAATGAGGCCAAGATGTAAGCATAGTGAAGACGCCAATGGTTCGGTGGAAGGCTTGACTGAGGCTGCTGAATTGGACAACCCATATGCAAGCAGGAATCTAAAGGGCAGAAAATTAGATGAAGCCTACTTTCCTGTTAATGTGAAACAGCACTTTAATCTCATTTTGTTAATCAGAATTAGTCAAACCACCAGCAAGCCAGGGCTGTCCTCTCTCCCACCCATATCCTCCCCTCCTGGAAGCCCTGAGAATTAGGTTTCTAATAGAAGCTGATAAATTTGCTGTACTATTTTAGTTAGTGTACAAAAATTCTGGGTTTTATTATGATATTTTCTTTTTTAAAAAAAGATTTATTGTTATTTTATGTGTATAAATATTTTGCCTATAAGTATGTATAAGTACCACGTTCATGCCTAGTGTCTGAAGAATCCAGAAGAGATCTCTTGGAACCGAAGTTATAGATGACTCTGAGCTACCACATGGGTGCTGGGTGTAAACCCCATTATGGCATTTTCATAAATGTATTTCATTAGAGGTTGTCATACTATCTTCCCCAGATTCTTCTTTGTATCTTGATGATCCCTTTCTTCCCACTCAAATAGTCCCTTCCAGTACATACACACAAATACACATAGCTGCCTGTCCACGCATGCGCACGTGCACACACACACTACTAGTTTGCTTTCTATTGCTGAGATAAACATCATGTTCAAAAGCAGCTTGTAGAAAAAAAGGTTCATTTCATCTTACAGCTTATAGTCTGTCAGGGCAAGTCTGGGCATGAACTTAAGGAAACTGGAGGCAGGAACTAAAACTGAGACCACAAGCTCTAAATCCCATAGCTTGCTTAGCCCACTTTCTTATATACTCCAGAATCACCTACCAAGAGGTGGCACAGTCTACAGTGTCAATCATTAATCAAGAAATGCCCCCACAGATCTGTCCTAAAGGCTAATGGTGAAGACATTTTCTCAATTAAGATTACCTTTTCTCAAATGATTCTTTTATCAAGTTGAAAAAAAACCTAACAAGGACAAACACACACACACACTCACATACACATATTAACACATGTATATGTATATATGTATATGAACTTTCCTGATTTTTTTTCTCTCTCCTCTTCCTCACAGTTTTCAGATGGGTACAAACCATTATCCCCACACCTTCAGAGACTATATTAATCTCCTGATGTTTATTTGCAAATGCTGGAGGTAAGAATGACATAGTACTGTTGAGTACCAACAGCAAGAGACAAGACTCCAGCAGGCAGGTGGAATAACACATTTATGTTGATAGCAGAAATAAAAATTCTTTCTTTCTTCCTTCCTTCCTTCCTTCCTTCCTTCCTTTCTTTCTTTCTTTCTTTCTTTCTTCTCTCAAAATCATTCAACACAAAGTTTTATTTGTCAAAACCCAGGAAATATTAGCATATAATGGTACAGAATCAATTTACATAATTGTCTACTGTTCTGGAAAATATCAATACTGGGGCAAGGGAGAGATGTTGTAAAAATCCCATTTGAACTGCTCACTCTGGAAATCCTGAACTGCTCTGATAAAATGCGAGCACAACAGGTACTGAGTCTGCCATTATATTGACATTATGAGGCATTTTAAACAGTCTGCCAAGCCAAACATATTATTAATGTTCATAAATTACCATGCACCCAAAGTCCTTGACAGACATCCATTGTTGTTCATCAGACACGTGCATTCTGGTAAGTGCACAATTAGGTTAAAGGATAAGGTCACTTAGCTAAAAACAAGCATGCTAATATCAAGAGCAGCAGGAGGCCGACTGCTGTAGTAACTAAAATATTCCAAACAAAAGCATGGGGAGCACTGAAAGTATCCCTGTTTGCATTAACCTTGTGGTTCCACATGTCTTACTGAGCACAAATCTTTACCAGCGTTACCCAATGCAAATCAAGAAACAGAATGTAATTTAACATTATTAATGTGAACATAGTAACAGTTTCCAACAAAACTATATAAAATTTAAAATGTACAGTTTATTTCATTCATAACTTGAATGTAGGAACAGCTTGTAATAAAAAATCCAGTGTAGGTAAGCCCACCTGCCCCCTCTAAGGAAGCTGTAAAGGATCATTAAATTTCTGTCCTGATTTTGGAACATAGAGGACTCTTAAAAAAAGGCAACTGTTACTTTAAATTAATCATAACACAGGAATAACATGGCTGCTTGGAGAGCCACAGAAGACTTGGGTGAACATGTGAAAAACTAATGGAAGTCCTGAGAAAATGTGTGTTTCCAACATGGGAATGACTATTTCAAGAACCAATGCCTCAGACCTATGAAAACTGTACAGCCTTTTCTCTATCCCCAACCCTGGGGTAAAGCTCAGGGGGATTCTGAATCCTTCCTCTGGTCTAAGCACAAATGCTGACAGTGTGGGTAAAATTGAGTGCTTACAAACCACTGACCAGTGTGCACAAAAACTGCAATTTTCTTCTCCCAAATGTCGACAGCTTGAGGCTCCTGGCCTGCACAGACCCCTACAACGACTTGCTAACTCTTCCCTCTGTGCTGTCCATAACAGGCACACTGAGGTTCTGGGTGGTGATGTAGTTGCTGCAGCTCCATCAGAAATGGCCCATATGACCTGAGCTTTTCTTTACTTGTATCTGTCCTTTCTTCTCTCCCTTGTCACCACTACCACCCCAGTTAGGTTTCTAGTACAAAGCCATGCTCGAGACAGTATAGCTTAAATAAATAAAAGCCCACACAATTCAGCCGCTTTAATAACTTTTTCCCACTACCTAGCCCACAAAATTATAGCCAAGACAAATTATGTGATTTTTCACTTCTCCTCAACTATATACTAACCACTTTTCCAGTGACAATTATACATAAAAATAAAGTTAAGAAGAAGAAAGAGAAGAAGGATGTTAAGGGTCTTGACAACCTACAGCTTCAAGAGCCAGGCAAGAACCTCATGTTCTGTAGTATACAACTGAAAACAACATCAATATACAACTGAAGACAATTTCACTATGACAGGAGCCAGGCCACACTGTGTTATATAATGAGCTTGGTGACAGCCTAAACTACAAAGAGCCTGTCTCAAAAAAATATCAAAAGATACTATCATTGGGTATTTTCATTTCATAAGGCAAAAAACAAGGCATATCTTAAGTTTCCCCAAGCTATCTAGAGTATCTTTGCAGAAGTGTAACTCATGAGAGAATGAAAGAGAGAGACAGAGACAAAGATAGAGACAGAGACAGAGACTTGTCAATCAATCCCAACCTCTTCTCCAGTCAGAATCTCAGGACAGATACTACTCATGTAGCCGAGGACCAGCGTGAAACTTAGAACTGCTTCAGCTTTCAGTGTACATTAAGTGTGTATCAAAGGTGCTGAAATGCAGAGACAGACAGGAAGACATCTCCAGAAGGTGACAAAGGCTGTGGTGGGAAGACATGGAACTAAGTCATTAAGGTTTAACCAGCAGGCGTGAGGTCCATATATGCTGTGAGTCAGAACTCAAGTGGTGAGGGATGGAGAGCATTTCAGTGTGAAAGAAGATTAGAAGGAAGCTTAGTAGTGATCTAGTGGTGTGGTTTAGCCAGTGATGCGACTGTCTTCATATTGGGCTGTCTGGACAACGGCATGCAGGCAGTAGCATCTCAACAGCTAACTACTCTACGAAGGAAAGAGATGCTATGAGGAAAGCACTCTTTATATGTAAACAACGCACACTAAGAAAACTGTGCTGATTCAATGTTACTCAGTCCTAGACAAAGTTGCCCACAATTTCTAGTGCCATCTTGGCAGTTCACTCCATGACTGCCACTAACCTCATAGCATCTCCCTGGGCTCATGTATGCAATACCTGCCTATTAGGAAAACGGTTAAACAAAGCAACGTCCTTACAAAAGTGACCAAATGTGCAAGCTTCTTTCCTATTTTTAAGGTCAGCATTCCTGGAAGAAGAGTATGCTGGGTTTATTTCATGAGCACTGTCAAACATTTCCATTTGCTGCTCAAGGGAGTGGGAGTAGGGTGGGGAGGGGCATCTTTTTCAGCACATCTGGCAACAAATATATGTTTGGAACACATTACCAACCATGTTCTTACATGAGAAGAAAAGAAATCTCAGAAGTATGGGTTTTTCTTTTAAATATACACGCAGGACATATAGCTGGGATTATAAGGGTACTAAAACAACAAATGAATGGAGATAGAATTAAAAAGGATCCCTAATGACATAACAAAGAGCTTATTGCTAATGTTTGGTCATGGAGAGACACCGGCAAATATAAAGGAGGAAAAATGCTTTTAATTCTCTGTTGTAACTGCGGTTTCTATTATCATATGTAAATATAACAGTATCACATACATTCATAATTACATTTCTTCAATTCTATCAATAGTTTTTAAATCACAATTTTAAAGGCAATACATTAAAAACAGTACTTAGATGTTCCAAAAAGACAGCTGACCTGTCTGCCTGCAAATAGTGAAGTTTGGTTCCCCTTAGTCTATATTTATTCGGTATCTACTACAGAAAGTGTCCAACAGATTGCCAGACTCTTGATGAAGCCATCTCTTTCCACAGAGAACTAATGAAAGCACAGCCTCAACTGATCTGTTTTCTACACCCTATCTCAAACAGTAGAATTCTGGGCTACCCTTATGTAACTTCCCCTTAAACTGCTGTGAGTGTAGATGGACATGTACAGAGCATGTGTTCTCAGAAAAGGAACTCTTTAAAATCCAGCAAGTCACATGGATGTGAACAGAATTCTCTTGGGTGAGACTCCTCAATTAAAGTCTGTGGTGTGAAGCATCTTCCAGGATCACAAGAAAGCCCTGTTGTAAGAACAATATCATCAGGCAAGCTTCTCTTTTGGGATACTAAGGCTCAAAGCAGTTATTTCAATAGTAGGCTAGTATTCCAACAGTGTCAACCCTGCACCCCCTTCCCTTGGCTGCTGTTCTTCTGTGTTTGTCTGTTTGTTTTGTGGAGCCCTAGCTGTCCCGGAACTTGATCTGTAGACTAAGCTAGCTTCAAAATGACAGAGATCTTGGCCTCTGCCTCCTGAGTGCTGATGTTAAAGGCGTATATTACCACTGCCCGGCCTGCTATTGCTTTTTAGTTCCATCTTGTTGGCCTCCTCGGCGCCTTACCCCTTTCGTTCTTCTTGGTGACTTCTTGGCATCTTACATAAGTCCATTCCTTTCTGTTGAGTGATATACCCCTAGCAAGAGGACAGTGAAGAAGGGAGATGCACTACTGGCAAAGCGGCTGAATATCTTGAGCTGATCTTCTTTCTGAAAGCCCTTTGAACGCCGGTACCCAGGGTATCTTTTGTGTCATACAGGGTATACTTGCCAATCACATCCTGGATCTGCACCACAGGAGGAAGAGCATCAAGGTATGAAGGTCTTGTGAAAATGCTAAGAGCTCTTAGCATTGAAAGTAAAAGCATTACTTTCAAATGGCCTGGACTTTTAAGTTTCATGCTGGCCTTTATTCTTTCTATTGTTCTGGATGCCCTATTCCTGGGGAGGGAGGTAGATTCACCTGCATCACTGCTTTAATTCATGAAACCATGACTTTCTGTGGGGCAGGCTCTTATCTTTGAAACTCATGTATCTCATCATCCTTCACTGCCTCTATTGGTCACAGTCTCATGACTTCAAAGTTTGTTGTTTTACTGTGGGCTCCACAGTTTCTTTGATGAAGGCTCTTCCTTTATTCAATCTTTTATACTCATTTACTGAGGACTCTTGACTAAGACAGTGACAGTGAATGAGAAAACAGAAGCCTATTTTAAAGCAAAGAATAACACAGTACAATGTCATGACAATTAGAAATTTTACCATGTTGAGCTGAGGATGGAGCTGAACTGAGGCCACATACCCAGCATTCCTGGGACCTCACTACATCACAAAAATTTAAAACAACAACAAAAAAACCAGGGCTTCTAGAATGCATGAACTAACCATTTGGTGTTTCTCAGATAAAGTAAAGTCACACTGAACAACATCTGTGGTTCTTAAAAGGTCTTCTAGAACACCTTTGGGAGACCAAGAAATCAACCACTGCTTTAAATAGACCACACCAGCACGTGCTATGAAAACAGTATCTGTGGCTACAATATTGTCACCAATTAATATGCTGGATTGATTCCAAGAAGAACTTGCTTACCACCTTTGAACAACTTTATTCTTTTCATCCTGTTTACTCTCTACCTGAACTATGTCAAAACTACTTTAGAATCTCAATCAACTTTTCTTTCCAAACTAAAGGAAATTGGCATGTTACCATCAGCTGTATATCAGTGAGGGCCGACCCCTTTTCTACCAAAGACACAACTAGCACATTGTCGGGCCTCTGCCATGTGTGCCTCACACTTACTGCAAACACAGAGAGACTGCCATAGATCCATTTTAACTGAAAGCACTTGCTTTTGCAAGTGTTAAGTCAAAGTGTTAAGTAGAAGTTGACATGCTTGTGACTCATTTTAAAATAGCAAATTATAATCAGCTGACACTGTATGAAGCCTGAAAGTCGTTCTATAAATCACATGTCTATAGAAAGACTGAGTTGGGAAAATGCAGAGAACAAAACTGGAACATGTCTCCATCATATATTACAATTACCAGTTTGTCATCAACCACTTGAAGGATTTCTAAAGTATGCTGCTGATATTAAGGTTTCTCTTGAACAAAACTCTCAACTAGCCTTTTGAAATAAATTTTACAAGATTTATTGGGTAAGTGTCTGTTCTGTGTGTGGTGGGAAGGACAGAGGATAGAAGAGGGCATCATGGTATACACTGCAACTGAAATTATAGGCAGTTATAAGCCACACAGTGTGTGTGGTATAAGCCAACTCTGGAAGAGCAGTAAGTGTTCTTAAATTTCTGAGCCATCTATTTAGCTGACCCTACCCTCAACCAAGTAACATTTTCAATGTTTAAATAACTATTGGCATTTGGGTACTAAAATTTAGCAACTATGCTTGCTTTTTGCTTTTTGCAACATAACTTTTCTGTACAAAAGTAGTGCAAGGAACACCCTTGATAAAAAACAAGACTTGTTTCCTTACTGTACATATGACTAGCAGCATCTGGGCTTGAATCCCAGACTCTAGAGCTATAGTAATATTTCTCTAATAATAATCATGGCTCCTAGAATGTTCTTTTTCATTGGAACAATTGCTCCTTTGTCCACATTCTTTGCTTGGCTTTATGTAGTATCTGTCATCAGATAGCACAGTTCCTTGGACACATGCCTATTTTTTTTCTAGTTTGACATTTGGCTACCTAAACTAAAGGTCAAACTGTAATGTTCAGAAGTCTCTAAACCATTCTCCTCTTTTGCTTCCAGATGCATTCCAAAGTTTCAAGTCCTATGTTCGTTTGATTATACTTGCTCCCTATCTCCAATACAAGGAAAAAATTGAAAAGTCACCTCATACTTAAGACACAGCATCTTCACAGACACAGTTAAAGCACTCTGGTTAAATAATGACTGTATATACATAGTGAAATTAATTAATTACTCAATCAAATATTGAGAAGGTAAAAGTCAATGGGATAGAATTAGAGAAAGGTGCTTTGCAAGCCTCATTCTCTCTTGGGAATGTGAGAGCATAGGCACATGTGACAATGGTTCAAAATGAACCTCATCCAGTGATTCTGGGGCTACCATGTGGTCTGTCCTGGTGCCATCTGTGTCAGCATGATCGTTCCTTACCTCCAGATGCTCTAAAATGTATGGTGGATTCGTCATGCCCAGCCTCAACATGGCTCCCTCTGGAATCACTTCCACCAACTTCCACAGGAGTGTGGGGAGATCAGTGCCAATGTCTCTGCCATAGGCCCCAGTGTCTTCGCTGGTCAACCATATCTCACAAACACCCTCTGTGAATTAAAAAGGATAATTAACAAATCTGTGGCCCAGCCATTCCCTTCACCATACAGCTGCTCACCCTTTTTAATGCAGCATTTTTAAACACGATTATGCACGCAGTCTGGGCACTCAATTGCAGAGAGAAAGCAGCTTATCCTTCTGTGGTGGTGGGCTATTAAGTTCATTTTATGAACAGCAGAGAGTTTCAACAATATCATAAATTACCAGTGTGTCCTATGAAGTCATTAATGCTCACAGCCAATCACTTTAAGCATGCTTCTCCAAAGTACCCTGATCAAAGTAGACCTTCAGTCTCTCTCAGAGAACACTCACTGACCACCAGAAGCCCTGGAATGGAAAAAGTTCTCTGCAGAAAAGGAAAACTGGGAACAGTCAACTTGCTGGTCAGCTTGTCATCAACCACCACCCCCTTCAATGTCAACTGTAGTTAAGGATTAACTCACAAGTTATTAATTATAAGACACCCATTTTGCCCATAGTAAGTATTTTAATCTATCTCTTTTGTTCAGTTAAAACAGTACTCACTTTATTTTCAGATTAGGAAAAAAAAAAAAAAAAAAAAGGATGGCTGGTACATAGACTAAGTGGCTGCCTCGGAAACCTCTGGACTAACTGTGTCAGATCTTGGGAAATGTTTATTTTGTTGTTGTTCTTGATATAAGGAAACTTATTTTCAAAGGAAGCTTATGGCTCGAGCTGGGATGGACAGCATGTGCCTATGGTCTTAGCCCTCAGGCAGCTGAGACAGGAGTACTGTTGCAAGTATAAGACCAACCTAGGCTTCAAAGTTCCAGGATATAGAGCAAGCGTTTGCTTCAGAAAGTAAAACCAAATAAACAAAGGTTACAACTTGTAATAACAGTCTTCCAAAAACCAAGAGAAAATACTTTTGGATCACCTAGTACCATTAAAAATGAAATAGAATGAGCAAGAGTCACCAAGGTTTCCTAATAGATATGTAGACCCTTTCTGAACCCATATTCATTGAGAGGATTAGCTGATTAAAAAGGCTAAAATAAACAAAAAGGAGCATGAAGTTAGCTCAGGCTCAATTGATCCCCTGCTTATAAAAACCTCAACATACAGGGGTATAAATGTAGTCTCCAAAGGGAAACATGTGGAAGTTTCTAGAAACTGTCTTAAAATTGTCATTTCATGGCAGAAGAGTTTCCAAAGCACGTTTAAATTGTAATGGCCAAGAAAGGCAACAAATATGACTTGTTTGTGAACATGGATACCAACTCTACAGAAGAAAGATCACAACAGAGCTTTTAATTACTAGTAATATGGCCCACAGCTTGTAGTTAAGATCTCTGGAAACCATTCTTTCTTTAGGTAAGTGCTATAGACTTTATTATTAACAAACCTGCAAAATTAAATCTTATCCTTCCAGAGATATGCACATGTCTCAGAAGACTCACGGGTAGATGTGAACTGCTCAGTTTTCACTTAAAGAATCAAGGATCAGCAATAAGAACAAAAACTATTGAAAGACATTAACTTAAAAATAAAAACTGGGGATGCTTTTAGTATTAAAATCAGTAGTGTAGCTGGGTATCATGGTGGATACCTTTAATCAGGAGGCAGAGGTAGCCAGATCTCTGAGTTGGAATCCGGGATGATTTAGATAGTGAATTCCAGGACAGAGATGACTACACAGTCAGACCTTGTCTCAAAAACAAAAACAAAAATCAACAAAATCAGTAATGTTAGGACTGTCTTATATGCTTCTTTAGTTTGAATATACAGGTTCCAAAAATAAGCCTTGACCCTTCAAAGAAATAAACCTGGCATGTATGAACATAATCTTTAATCAAATAATTTCTTTTTTATTTAAAATGCAGTTTGTCAACACCCACCAACCCAAAGCTTAGGGAGCATCACGGAGGATGAGCAGAAAGAATGTAAGGGGAGTGCTATGAGACACAGTTTTCTGGGTGTGATAGCCTTTGTGATGGAGAACTCATGATAGCTGTGGTTACCTTCACAAGGCCTGCCTGGGGCAAGTCAAGCGCAGTCACTGTTCCAGCAGGCAACAGTAACTGGACTCAGGGTTACAGGCTCAAGATGTGAGGACATGCAAGCATGAGGAGGAAGTGTTGTGGCTTGTCCAGGGGAAAAAGAGGGAGCTTAGGTGGGTATTATTGAAAATATGATAAGAACAAATTCAAGGAGCTGGTAGAAATGAAGCAGCCTTTTAAGTACAATTCTGTAGAAAGGGACACAGAACTGACAAAAAGCAAAATGGCTGTCATGTGAATTTGGTGCAGAACAGTTGTTTTTAATATGCCCTTCTCTTTTCTTAAAGGTCAGGAATTGCACCCCTCCCAAACTCTCCAGCTTGTTGGCCTCAGACAAAATTCTCTCCCAATGAATAGTTTGGAGCTTGACACTGATCATTCTTCCCAATTCTGAGCTCAGTCATGAAGCAGATCTGCTTTCTAACCTGTAACTTAACCTCTGAATTTTGAGACAAGTAGAGGCTAGCCCAGCCATGGGAGAGAAGAGCCGACCCCCACCTCCCACGCATTTGTCAGTAACTCTGAAAATGGAACTACCAATCTGATTCTTATGATCAAGCTATTTTACATACATGTATGAAATTGTCAAGAAATAAAAAGACGCTCTTTTAAAAGTGTTCTGATTAATGGTGCTATCTTGGTTTTAAAATTATGGGTGCCATTAGACATTGCACTCATGCAGACCTGGTTATTTTCAAAGACAGGGTTTCATGTGCCATAGCCTGGCCTACAGCTCACTCTGTAGCTGAGGCTGGCTGCAAACCTATGGCTTCTATCCTATCTCAGCCTCTCAGATAACAAGAGTGAACCACAGAGCCCATATTCATACAACCTGCTTTAAAACACTATAATTTAAAAAATAGAAAAGCTCCAAGAAGAAAGACAGCCAATTAACAACATAAACACATTTTTAAAACATTCTGAAAGAGGTTATAAAAACAGGATATTAACTGTGATTTTCCAGTTACTGGCATTTGAGCAACACAATGTGAATATTTTTAAATGAAACAAATTTTAATTTATAATTTTTCCATCCAAATGGTTCCACGTATGCCTTATGTAGAAAGAGCAAGCTCCTGGAACAGTGCCCTCTCTGTTGCTAGATGAATATAGAGGAGAAAATCACTCTGGACAGAATGGAAGTAACATCCACTACAGAGAACAGTGGTCTGCTCTCACAACTGCAAAGGTGGGGACCAATAGCCCCTGGGGGGCTGCAACTTCAAATTACATCATGCAGAGGGAAGCAGCTGGGATACTAAATCACTACAACAGGAGCAGCAGTTTCTGCATCCCTAAGACAGAGGCTGCTCCAGTACTCGGACCCAAAAAGAATACACGCAGTGATAAGACCTGGCTGTGGAAGCCCTGCCATGCCAGATCAATCCAAACACGTGTGATTTCCTGCTATGAATCAATAAGGTTTAGACTTTGTAAGGCTATCTTCCAGTCATTCATTCTAGTGAGAGGCAATTCCTCAAATTTCTGCCACCAACAATCCATTATACAATGAAAGTAAAGCAAGGTAGTATTCATGGTCTCATGACTGGTGCTCGCTGAAGTCTCATGATCATGCATACTGCAAGCGGTCCCTGCCAGACTAGGCCTGTGCATGAGTGTGATGGGGAAGCTGGGGCTGCACTGAGGTACAGACATGCTCATGTCTGCATTTTCACTGTTCAACTTACACTCAGCAGTGCTTGTCTGAACAGCTTCAATCCATCAGGAATTCAAGTACTCATACTTTATTTGCCCTTGCCTAATGTGTGCCCCATAAATGATACAGACCATGAAGCGTCTGCATTCTAAAACTGCCTATCACATAGGCACTATCAGGGGCACTGGGGCAGATACATAAAAGCTTTCTGTTCACTTCTTCTCAGGAGGAGCAGGGCTGGCCTGAGAAGCAAAAATGTCAGCCCCATTCTTGAAGCAGAGCACAAACTAGGATTCTTTTCAAAAGGATGTTTTACTTTTCCTAACTGTTCTATCCTCTTATGTCCGTTCACTTTCCCCAGACAGTTCTGTTCACCTGCTGTTCTAAAGTTCACCAGGCTTGTCAAGTCATAGCAACCTTGGAGAGTGCTAACACTGATAAGCATCCCGATGTTAGGAAGGAATGAGATGAAGTCTGCAGGAGAGCCCTCCCTGTAGAAACTTACCCTTCAGAACCCACTATCATCTTCCCTGAGCCCATGAAGACTGCACTTCCAACCCTAGCTACTTCTCCTTAAGTAGAGACAATGCCAAAAGCTGTAATCCCGAACTCTGCTGCACAGTAAGCTGGGGTGACAGAGACGGGAAACAGAGAAGCCACAAAGGGTGAGTAGAAGAAAGACAATAGCCTCAATAGAATATTTTTACTACAAAGAAAGTCTTACTTAAAAAAACAAAATCAAAATTTGCCAAAACTCAACTCTAAAAGACTCTCCCCTGTATGAGTGCCACTATAAAAATTAAAACATGGACATAGTGCAATTTCCTGTTTATAAAGTGAGACCTCTCTAATAGATCTTGCTTTATCATTGGGTAAAAGTTCCACCACAAAAGCTGTTTCAATTATTATATTGTTAGAAATACTTCAAAACCTAAGATTACAGAAGTGTAACTACAGGAGCTGGAGACGTGGCTCAGTGGTTACCTGTACTTGTACAAACCGAGGGCCAGGGTTAAGATGCCAGCACCCATAGGACAAGCCAGCATTCTAAACACACCTACAGCCCTACACTTTGGAGGAGTGGAGACAGGAGGATTTCCAGGACTTGCTGACTTCTAAACTGGACCCGAAAACATGGGTCTAGGGAGACATTGTGCTTTGAAGGAATAAAAGGTGGAATGTGACAGAGCTGACATCTCAGTCTCTCCTCAACATATTGTGTAGCCCAAACAGATATGCCCGTAACACTCAATCACAGGAAGTAAACACATATCGCCAAAATGATAGCATATACAGATTTATTAGGGAAATCAATGGTAAAAGAGCAATAAAGTATAATGACATAATGTCACAACAATATGTATACTTTGCATGTACACTGGAGAGTAGAGGTACCTACATAAATTTAAAATTAAGCCTAACATCTCAAAATCTGTTCCATATGTCCTCCTCCCCCATCTCTTGGGTTTGTTCTCCATTCCTGTCTTTCTGCCTTTCCCTTTGTCTCTTTGGTAACAACTGATTTCTTCCTCATCATTCCATTCTAGTCTTCTTACTCCCAATGAACCACACATAGAATTTGTTCTATTTATAGACCTGCACTAAGCTACTGATCTTGACTCTTCCTGACATACAGATTGCTATGCATATTGTTTTATGAACTCCTTTATAAAAATTTACCTTGGAAAGTTCACAAATAAATATGACTGTTGCTTAAGCATCTGAAGTGTCATGAGTAACAACATGGACAGTGTAATCCTGTACAGCCCTCACTTAAGTGAACATTTCAGACCCTATACTGACATTCAAAAGTTTTGTGTCTATTTTAGATTGGGGAATTGGAAGTAAATAATCTTAAAGATGGCATTATAGTATGACTAGCCTAGTCTATGCTACATCCCCAAACCTTTAATTTTAGAAGCAAATTCTAAGTATGCAGCTAAGGCTGTCACAAACCAAGCGTTCTCTATCCTAAGCCTTCTGAATACTGAGATTATAGGTAGATGTATAATTATACCTGGCCATTACTACTGTTATTAGTGATCTCCAGTCTGGGTGTTTCTGAGTTCCAGGCTTCCTGTAAGATTTACTTAAGAGCCTTTATCACTGCCCCAGGCTTCTATTTGTGGGTCCATGAGCAGAAGCTGGTTGCTTAGAGCACAGGGGTGATTTTTTGATTGACAAGCTTGGCTAACATAAGCCTTTGTTCATAGCACATGGCTTTTCCATGTTGCAATTGATTTTAATCATATGCATTCCCAATTACGATCAGGCCTAATTTGGCATTAAGGAATTTTCCCTTGAAGTTCACCTGGAGGAACTACTTTGTCTTATCACACAAGCACCCCAAATCAGTCCATACTAGATTAATGTAATGCCAGTTCCAGAATATGCTTTATGTGTATATGGCAAGATAGGTGAAGTGACTAAAAAGTTAGGCAATAAGAGGTCAGTGTGACCCCATTGCTACCTTTTGGAGAGGAATGTACTTACTATTCAAGACTGATGGGGGTCCCAAGTTGCTCTTTCTTGAAAAATGGGTTTATATTGTGTAACAAGCTAAGTGCAGTCCCAATTTGGCAAGCTATACCTCCCTGCCTTTGACTATCCCATGGTGCTTTATATAAATGATACATTCTTCATGAAAGTCTAACTCCTAGATTATCACATAAAACAACTATTAACTACCTGTTTCTCAGATGATAAATGTACACTATTAAAAAAAAAAAACTGGGGGAGGTAATCTGAGTCCTGTCTCTATGCCAAATTGTCTATCAAAAGACTCCCCACCCAGGAAAATATTTATGCTGTCTTCCAGATGGCACCAGCTGTAGCTTGATCATGGCTCTGCAAATCAAACTGCACCTTCTAACCTGCTTCTGCAAAGGAAATTACTGACAAATAAACCCCCTGTGAGGTATGAAAGACCGGGACATCGTAAAGGAGAGGCTAGTCACTCAGAAAATGCTCAAAATAACAAATACAGAACCTCTGAAATCCTGGGCAAATTGTTGGCTTGAGCCACACTAATGACACTGCAAAATGCAACTAAAAGGAAATGCTGTAGCAGGCCTTCCACTGCCCCCACAGAATGCATTAAGCATTTAATAAAGTCAGCTTAAAACTGAAAACTAGGAAAACTGATGATGTTTATGGCTTCATGATCCACAGACCAGGTGCAGCCTGCATTGCAGGACATCACCTGAGAGAAACAGTCAAGGGATCCATTAGTTCCCAACTGACCTGGAGGCATCTGCAAGTGCAGAAGGGAGCAGGTGAAACCAAGTCCAATGCCCCAGTTCACTTCAAGAGACGGGAAGTTAGAAAGTTAGCATTCACAGCATTAAGGACTTAGAGGGTTATAGAGACCTTTAGATCTAAAGTGCAGCAAATGTTTTCCACCACTCTCAGGCAGAGCAATGGTCTAAGCATGCACAGGAGGACAATAAATATAAGGTGAGAAAAGAAATGTGAGAAAGCAGTAGGCTAACTTGTAGAAGGCCTCAGAGGACTAAGAAGAGCTAATGTCTCCACAAGCAAAACGAGTGGCATGGGTCATCAAACTTAGTTTTTATAAGGATACTACTAGAAGTTTAAATAAAAAATGCTATTAAATAAAAAAAATTCTATTAAAAAATGCTCCTCTGAACTCATACTAAGAGACCTTAAATGTCATAAAACAAGCAAATGGCTTTCAAAGACCTTAACTATAAGCAGAATGAAGCAGGAAAAAAAAAATTTAAAGGAAGACAGCAAAACTCAGTGTTCACCAACGCACAATCCAAAATGCCTTACATCCCCAGAAGTACCAGACATGTAAGCAAGAAAGGAAAAACTAACTGTGATTTTCCATCTGGTTATAACCAATCAGTAGTAATAGCAAGACAAAAAAAAAAAAAATGGAATCTCAAAAGCACCTGGAAACGGCTACTGTAAACATGACCCATACTCTCAAAAGTGTGGACACAAGGAAAGATGATGCACCCCATAATGTTGGCACTCAGAGACTCCGAGGCACAAGGATCATGAGTCTGATGCTGATCTTAAAAAGTAAGAGTTTGCTAGAGTGATAGGAATTTAGGAGGAAGGAAACAAGGAAGGCAGGGGGAAAAGCAAGAAGGGAAGCAGGAAGGAAGGAAATGAAAAAGAAGACTGAGGAAAGGAGGGAGGAAATACATAAACTTATGTTGAAATAAGAAAATAACTGAATATGGATACAAAGATAAAAATGGAGGCCTTCTCAAAGTCCATGTGTGCCAGAATGTAATGGAGAAGTATGTGCAAAGTCAGGAAAAAAACGCCTGGAAAATAATTATTGGATATGACAGGAGAGACAGAAAAAAAAAAAAAAAAAAAGAATGAGGCTCTTCAGACAAACAACACAGTGGGAATGCATTACAGCAGACCTGTAAATTCCTACCACCACCACCATCAGCTTACAAAGACCTGTAAGTCGAAAAAAACCCACAAACAAAAGGAAGACAGCAGATAAGAGAAAGGAATGGTAAGTGTGTGGCCTTTCATGTAAAATATAGTTCAAGTTTTATCTCTTGAAAATTTACATGTGGGAGGAGGAGGAGGAGGAGGAGGAGGAGGAGGAGAAGAAGAAGGAGAAGAAGGAGGAGAAAGTAAGTATATGACACTGGTAGAAAAGACTCAAAGAGTGGGGAAAAATGAAATATGTAAGTATACAGAGTTACAATTGAATTCTGTAACCAGAAAATTTTATTATTAAAAAGAAGAATTTGTTAAGTTATGGGTGTTAATTATTAAGCCCTAAGGAAGCTGCCAATCAAAGAATCAAACAAACAGGTATTGCTAACAAGGTAAAAATGGAAATACAAGGGAATTCTAACAGGCCACCTAAAAGAAGGGGAAGTAGACGGAAGGAAGGGGGGACATTGAGGAGCCACAGCACACCTCTTCTAAGGAGGGGAAAGGGAGCAGGAAGAGGGGCTCACAGAGGTGCCACAGACATCTTTCCATGTTTCCTTTAAAACTATTCCATCTAAATGCAACAACAACAACAACAACAACAAAACCAAAGTTAAGATGCAATACATGTGGTATTTTTAAACTGTGCTAATTTAGTTTTTTCACACTGTAAACAATTTTTATGATTTTAATAACAATAATCCAATTAAACAAGCTTGAAGTTCATCATTTTTCTATTTTATACAACACTTAGGGCTCTGTAAGCATAATTAAGAGCAAGTGACCTTTATTAAATCCTTCTTATTAATTTCTTATTAAATATCTTCTATATGAAGCTAATTTACAGAGCTAATATTCAGAATTTTAAAATAGAATGGCAATGCTCCTCTAGCCGAAGGGTGGAAATCAGAATGACATTTTAAAACTACCATCTCAGAAAAGGCAAAAATGATCATTTCTCGCCATCAATAACTGAAGGTTTCAGGCACATGCCTCGTCATCTTAGCACTTGGGAAATGGAGCCAAGGAGATGTCAAGTTCAAAGGCTGGCTTAATGCAAGGTGGGATACCTGGGCGTGAATGGGTGCGAGCACTATCTCCCTTCACAGCCTATGGTCACGCTTACTAAACCATCCACCACATTCTGTTTGTACTGTTTGTAATGCTGTGTCTAATAGTTGTGGTTAACAGTCAATGTGTGTGAACTGAAAAGAAATAAGATCAATTGAAAAAACAGGATTACAGAGTGATGAATATAAAAGATTTTACTGCATTTTCACTGAAAGATCAGAAAGATTGTCAAACCTGTCCCAAAAGTGTAGAGTAACTAGAGTGGAGCCCAGATTAGAATTAATCCATTCATTTTCCAGAAATCACTCCAATTGCCTTTTGAGGGATAGAGGGAGGTTCACTAAAAGTGACTCCAGGAGAACATCTACAAACGTTAGCCATAATTACCGCAATAGAATAAGTAGGAAAAGTAGCAACTAGAACACGAGAAGAAAGCCTTGGTATATAATGTTAAAAACGAGGACCAGTGACAAAAACCAAAACAAAGTCTAAATGGCATGACATGAAGTAGGAGGTTTAAGTTGGCACCATTTTTGGACTCTGGCCACAGATGTGGCTGAGCACTGGAAGGGCAGATGGGCTGCAGAGGTATGCTTAAGCAAAACATGTTGGAGTTGAAAGATTTAGGGGGAAAACCAAAAGATGTAAAATATTTAGTATTGACTGCAGGTTTCAATTATTCTGTTTTGGAAATATCAAGCTAATTCACATACCAGATTAACATACATTCAATCTGTATTCTTCAGTTTTCCCTGAGATGGCAATTAGAGAAGTTTCAGTTACACAGATGGCTATCATACTTTAGTTGCAAATACTTAGACTTCAGAATTGCCTACAGTAAAGCGCTGTGACACTTCGTGGAATGTAACTCACACCATGGGTACCTAGTGACAAATGGCATTTTTCTTCCACATACTTAACAAGCAGACATGGAAAGTCCTCAGCTTTTTTGAGTAAGAACCAGTACACCTCACACATTTTATACTTACTTACTTCTATTTGTCTTTGTTTTCACAATTTATTAAAATTTTCAAAATTATATTACTGATAAAAATAACCACTCACAAATTCCTGACTACAATAATCCTATTGTGCATTATCTTTAACTTGCTTCTCTCAAGGAAAAATAACGAAATGGTATTAACAAAGTAACAAAATTAATGGACATAAATAGCTCAATACCTTTCCATAACATCATTATATAGAATGTACCATGTTTCCCCCTGTTTTTGTAGCCACAAGTTTACTGTGGCATTAACTATGATTTGTAAACGAAACAGAGTGCTTGTGATAACTGCTTGCTCTGGTCAAAAATCAGCCAACTATAACAATGGCATTTTTTTTTGAAAGTGTGCTAGTTATTTTCTTTTGATTTATTTACTTCTGTTAAGTCTCTCAAACCTTTTCCAATAAATTTTATATCAATACTACAAATCTGAGTTCACCTAAACAGTCTCCAAAACCCTTCTAGAAGAGGAAGGAAGACTTCACTCTGTACTTCACTCTGTACTTCACTCACCAGCTGCTGTGTTATTCATAAAGCGGTTCTGGAGAGGTCTCTAGTTGACCATGTAAAGATCCCTAGCAGTGTCAGATGGAGGACAGAAAGATGAATCTCCTAGCCTTCCCTGTAACTCGTGTCTATCATGTTGTTTGTGTATTGCCTCTTTACCTCATTGTCATTGAATAAAAGATACAGTAAGTCAGAGGTTGCCCACAGTTTTGTTTGTAGATCCTGCCTCTTGCCACAAACAGTACCTGGGAAAATGCATTGTACTTGGTTAAATGAACAAATGAATAGAACCAAGAGAAAGAAGAAATGCATGAAGGTGTGACGAAGACTGGGCTGATGACATGGGATGAGAAAAAGTAGGACACCACAGTGTCACTACCGAGATGTGTTACATGACCAGAATACTGAAAAGTAACAATATTATAAACAGCAGAAAATATAAATTTATTGTCACTCTAATACAAACCATACAACCAGAAACTACATAGAATTCATGCATTCAATAGGAGAAAACACAACACAATATATAAAAATAAATTCTAACTGATTCTCAGTTTTTTCATTAGACCTACAGTCCATAAGACAGTTTTACAATAAAAACACTTATGGTGGCTAAGTTGTCAACTTGACACAACCTGGAATCATCCAGAAGAAGGGCCTCTGAAAACATGTGTGAGACTACATTCACCGCACTAACTAACGGAGGAAGACCCACCACTGTGGGTGGAACCATTCCCAGGGCCTGGTATTCTGGCCTAGAAAATTCTTTCCCGCAACAGATGAAGACCAGACCACTACACAAAACCTCAACCAATCAAAATTAAGAGTTGTGGATCTCAGTATCAATTGTTTATCTACAAAACACTCTTACATCTAAGGCTCAGGGAATGTTACAAAAGGATGGAGGGTGCTGGTGCTGATAAGACTGTAGGAGCCAGCAGATCAAGGAGCTTGGTGTGAAATTGTCTCCTAGTCATGTCAGAAACTACACACATAAAGCCTTACCAACATGATCACCCAAATGTGAGCTGAACAAGACCACCATCAATGGACATGCCGAAGTGGAAGAAGAAAAGCCCACAAGGCCTCAAAGAACCACAGGCAATTGAGGAATACTAGGAACAGGAGAAGTAATTAATGCAGGGAAGAGCACAACAACTAGTTATCCAACATCAAATGGTCAGCCCTGAAAACCTACATACAAGTAAATTATGCAGACTGAGTAGGTTCTGGTTAGGAGTGTGTATTATATAATATAGACATATATATGAAATAACAATTAATGAAAAAAAAGAGGCCGTGCATTTGAAAGAGAGCAGGGAGGGCTATATGGAAGGGTTTGATGGGAAGAAATGGAAGGAAGAAATTTGCAATTATACTATAATCTCAAAGGCATTTTGTTTTTGGAGGTGGAATTTCTCTTTGTATTACTGGCTGTCCTGAAACTTACAGAGATCAGCCTGCCTCTGTCTTGAGCACTGGGATTAAAGGCAGCAATACCACCGCCTGGAACCAAACATTGTTTTAAAGTGAATAAATGCAGAAAAGCAGCTGAGCACTGACACAAGGCATCCTCTCTCTCTGGCTGTGGCTGTGACTGGATGCTTCAAGTGTCTGCTGCCTTAACTTCCCTGCAATGATGGTCTGTATCTGGGATCTGTGAGCCAATGAAATCCTTTCTCCCTTAAGTTGCTTTCATGAGGGTATTTTATCACAACAAGGGGGAAAGAAAACTAATACTCTACTTGAGCCATGCATGTAATTTAAAACATATAGCCATTTTAAGAAATGTTGCAAGCCAGGTGTCATGGCACATCTTTTTAATCCCAGCCCTTGGGAGGCAGAGGCAGGTAGATTTCTATGAGTTTGAGACCAGCCAGGCCTACACAGTGAGACCCTGTCTCAGGAACAAAAAAGAACAGATGAGTAAACAAAGAAACAGATGAAAGGACAAGAAAGGAAGGATTGAAAATACAGATTCCATTTAATCAATATCCTTGTTTCCTACTTATATTTTAATTTATTATCTCTTTTATACACTCAGAGAAATATGGAGTCACCACGGAGTAAGAAATCTAATGAGAAATATAGAAAACATTAATTTAAACATGAATTACTTTTATTGTAGAAAGTGAGGGCAAAGAAATTTTACTTTGATAATAAAAAAAAGGCAGAGCTGAACTAGCAAGTCACTAAAGACCTCCAATCGCCACACAAGTGTCCTGTTTGCTTTTAGTTCTGAAAGAATGCTTTACACTTGAAACTTAAAGAGCAAGCCAAGAAGAGACCCAGATACTATCAACTCAGCCAGCTCTTAGCTTCTGAATGTCTTGTCCAACCATGAGCATGAGGGCTCTAGACAAAGACAGTTAAGTAAGAAAATGCTTGGAATCAATAGGGCCATGTCAAAAAAACCCAAGAGTCACCTTGAAGAAGCTCCCAAGTGACTAACCTGGTCCAATCAGAGCAATATAATTAATCACAACAGCAGTGTATGTAACATATAAACTTATGTCCACGAGTCCACATTTACATAAACAAATATCTGAAAACAGTGGGAAAGGGCACAGTAATTCAAGTTCCATCAAAGCATATAAGGCAGGCAAGCACCACAGTACTTCACTGGTGGGACAAAAATGAGCACTGTGTGATAGCAGGAAGCAAAAGTCAGGACAAGGAGGATGTTTGCCTGGTCCCTAATATCTATTAGGAGAAGAAAATACTAACTTCAAAGTAGAGAAACAAACCTGGGGCTGCCTCATTCACATGAGGAACATGAAGCTCACGGCACTGACACACTTCAAACGGCAGATTGTGATGGCCCCAGCATATCATTTCACTGGTATTCTGGCCCCAGATTCCTAGCCTGCCTTGTGTGGAAATGCCAAGAAGAACCAAACACAAATACACACCCACACACGGGGGAGGGGGAGTGTCTATAAGATAGGTGGCCAGTATGTTCTTCAAATATCAAGGTCATGGAACCCTAAGGAAGGCAGAACAGGAGACCAAGACTGGACACAATGAGATGAGGGAGACAGTGACTAAAGAGAACATGTGACTGCAGACCAGGTCTGGGACCAAGAAAATGATGATAGTGGGGAAATGGGGGCCTTCTACTAGAGGTGCAAGTGAGGTACTAGTAGTTTGTTAATATTAAATTTGGACTCTGGATTGTACAATGTCCACCAAAGTTTCAACATTTAAAGAAGCTGGATGAAATGACTCCACTAATGCCATTGTTGAGACAAGGTCTCACCATGTGGTCAAGGTTGATCTACAACTCGATGCAGCCCAGGCTGATTTCAAATCCCTAATCCTCCTACCTCAGCCACATTTGGCTATTTGAACTATTTTGTAGCACTTCTGTAAGTTTGTCCTTTTTATATTACACAAGCAAATTAGAAAGACTAGAGACTATGTCGGTTTGTAGGGTAAAGAACTATGAAGACATGAAACCTCCCTCAGAACTTCTCCATAAGCATCAGGTAAAATTTAAGTACAGCAGAACCATCTTAGCCTTCGCTTAATCAAATCAAGAACCTATTTACAGCTGGGCATGGTTCTCACGAGGCTTTGGCACGAGTATGGTGAGCCTGGGTAACAAAGTAAATCTGAGGCTAGCCTGGGTTACCAAGACCCAGTCTCAAGTCTCAAAAAAGCACACAAACAAGCACAGGATTTGGTGTAGGTCGCTACTAGACTGGTTGTCCAGCAAGATGCTGGGTTCAAGCCCACACAGGAGGAAAACAGTGAGGGAAGGAGGAAAGGAGGGGGCAAGAGTGCTCACAGCCTGTTACTCTAGGACCAGATTAAGCTTTGATTTAAGCAGCTATCAGTATGATGTTTCTGAAACTTATCATCTACTTATCGAACACCTTCATCTAGTAAGTACCTTACACAATATAAGGGAAACATTTCAGGCCTGTATCTGTATGTTTTTCTGACATCTGAAACATGTCACAGTACTTTACCATTAGCAAATGCTAACTAGATGCCAAGAAGGTCCATGTGAAATGTCCCAGGGCATATAGCAAAACTATGACAGAGAATTAAAAAAAGAGTGTACTCAGCTTTTGAGGCCTTAAACTTTAAGATACAATGAAGTTGAATGTATTGAATATCAAGTAGGATAAAATGTATTAGATCAACACAGGAAGAATGGGATAAGGTGCAGAGGTAGAAAGGAGCTGAGAGGTTTTACATTTGAGTGTGAGAGTCTTTGTGGGTTTTTTGGTTTGGTTTGGTTTTTGGAGGGTGGGGCGTTTGAGATGGGGGTTTCTCTGTGTGAAGTTTCTACATTTGAAAAAAGAGCCTCTCCTCAAGGTCTAGTCGAGGATCCATGCAGAAGAGGAGGCAGAAAGATCTCAACAGCCAGAGGTGGTGGATGAGTCCAAGGAAACACTGTCTTCTAGACACAACAGGGCCAATGCACATATGAACTCAGACTCTGGCAGCATACAAAGAACCTGCACAGGCTCTAGCCAGAAGGGGTCTCAGCACTAGGGGAAATGAACAGAAGCATCCACTCCCAGCCCAGGAGATATTTGCAAATGACATCCTCTAACAAAGAGAGCATCTGTTTTGTCCAGGAGTCACTGAGTGTATTAACCACATTCCAGGGCAGGTCCCATGTCCAGTTGGCCAACACAAAAAGGAACTCCACGTTGTTTTTATGTGAGTTTGTTTCATTATGGCATTTTTATGTGTTTTGATTTTCTTTTTTTTTTTCCTATTTATTCATTCATTCATTTATTTGAGAATGTCACAGAGAGAACATGAAGTTGAGTGGATAGAAGGTGGAAGGGATCTGAGAGGAGTTAGGGTGGGGGATATGACCAAAATTTATCTTATGAAAAAAGGTAAAGAAAAAGAAAAGGAGAACCTGATAACAAGCAAGCTGGCAGCCCAATCCTGTGGCAGGGATGCTGGGAAGCAGGGGTGCTCGGTGGCCAGCAGAAGACAAGTGCAACTTTGCAGACTACACAGAGCCCCTCTAGTCATCACAGCAACAATGGGAAGATGAGACAAAACCACTCATGTCCCCCAAAAAGCTACAGATAAGCATTGGAATACCAGGTCTTTTCTAGTAACGACCGTTTAGGGGAGACAGACCCTAAAATGCACTCAATATAAACTGCCAGGATATTGAACGTCATGAGAAAAATGGGGTAAAACACTGTTTTAAGGTTCTTTACTTCATTTTATTAATTTGTGTTTGTATGTGTGCCTGTGAAGCAGTGGTTTATGTATTTTGTTTTGAGGGGAGTGCTCCCATAATGGTTAGAGGACTTCTTGTGAAGTCTACAATTTCCTTCCATATTTATGAAGTCTAGGGGATTAAAATCAGGCCAATGGGCTTATATTGTAAGGCAGCAAGCAGTTTTTCCACTGGGCCATGAGACCCTCTTGAGTGTTTTTATTTAGAACTCTGATCTTACTGGGATCTCACTTTGTCACCCAGGTTAGACTCCAACGCAAGGCACTCTTCCCGGCCTCAGTCTCCCAAAGGGTGGCATCACAGGCCTGGATTGAAACACTTGATTTAAATAAAACAATGTGTACAGGAAAATTAAGTGCATGTTTTCCCCCTGCAAAAGTAGCTTAATATACTAGCCTATTAGAAAACACCTTTTTTTTTTTTTGCCCAAATTAAAAAAAAAATGAGAAAAAGACATTAGCCAGGAAAGAATATCTGTAGAGAAGGCCCCAATTCCCTTATTTATCAATCAATATTTTAATCACTGGCTATACTTGGTTTCACAATCAGTCCACATCCCGAGCATGACACTAGGAGATCAAGGATGAGTGAGATGCACACTCATCTTCTCCCAGGTCCACTGCCTAGTGTTGCAAAGCGGCAATGAGTACTACAAGCACCTGGCTGTTGACAATCTGAAAGCACAATGCCACTCTACCAAGAGATGCCATCGTCTGCCCTCCACTCAGTCTAGAAATGCTTTCTGTGTCCTTAAGAATAAGGGGCTAAGTGCAGGGCCTAGGCTATCATGCAGCCTTATAGGAAGACTCTTTAACCCTAAAAAAAGCTCATTTTAGCTCCTTAGTCAATCAATAGCCATTTCCTGGTTGTTGCTTTTTTTTTGGGGGGGGGGGGCGTTGTCTTTTTCTAACTACTGTAATCAAGAATGCTTTCAGCATTACTGGTGTCTCAAATACCTTTTACTTTGGTGAGAAAAAAAAAAAAAAAAGGTTAAACAAATGAACCCAGACTGGAGAAATCTCTACTGACCACAAAATTGCTTTCAATGACACTCAAAGCGATTTTACTACAAAGGCCCTCAAATTATCAATATGTAAATTATCTTCATGCCAGAAATGTACCAAATATTCTAAGATTCATAGTGCTTAAAAATATTCACCCAATTGGGATGATTTCAGATTAAAGAAAATAAGGACTCTGTAATTACATACACTTACCTTGACAAAGAGAAAGCAATCTGCGATTAGAACATAGCAATTAGTTAGAAAATGCTTCACATGGATTTAATTACCCATCCGTCTACATGCAGCTCAATTACTTTTATCTCATTGCATCAGTAAAAGATTTCTGCCTGAGGCAACTGCCAGTCATGTATTTATAAGGCTTCTAGACTTTACAGTGAATATATTATTGCATTCGGGCACATGTGCTAAAGTTATAGTTTAGAGACATTCTTAATTTTAGGTTTCCAGTTTTAGCTCATGATTATCTCATTCTTTTTCAAGAGTCAAATACCAGCCAGATTTCAAACCCATGGCGTCACATCTGACTACGTGATGTTGTTGACACACACATCACCTGCTTATTTTGGTCCTAAGAAAACCTGGAGTTAAAACCCCCAAAATTATCTGATTGCTTGAGAGCAAAGAACACAAGGTCCTCCCCACCCAAGGTTAAGTTAGATGTTCAGAATGAAAGTGGCCTCTTTCTTTGCAAGGGCTAACTCAAGTTTTCCACTTCATTCAGTTCTTCCACTAGAAAAGACAGTGGTCTTCTGGGGTAAAATTCCTAAAACAGACTGAAAGATAGTCCCTTTCATCCCCCCCCCCCCCCCAACACCAATTTGGTATGAGAGGCACACAACTTCAAAGTTCAGCCTATAAGGCTTTGATTCCATGTTCATTTGGCAACTCACACTCAGTGTCACTGTGAAAATTACTTAATTGACTTGAGGGTTAATCGCCATCTCATTTGCCTGCAGGCTTTTGCCATACAATGAAACTCACAGCATGAGAAATACATAGCAAAGCATCTGGCTCACAAAAAGTACACAGAGAGGATATATAGTACACTCTATACACTGTCTGCTCCACAGCCCTGTAAGATTTACACACCCATGGAAACAGGGGCCTTTCAGGAACTAAGAAGAAAATATATCTGTCCCTCTGTAAGGAAACATCTTTGGCATTGATTTGGAACTATCGTTCCTGAAAAGTCAGTTTTCAGAAGTCCAGTTTTTGGCCATGTTCTAGCTTAGAACCAATAAAGGTGACTCCCTTCTACTGAGAATGGTTAAGTCTTGGAAATAATCTTTCCAAGACTTTCAAATGCCATTTCCACTGACAGAATTCCCAAGAGCCTTAGGGAATCACAAGTCATCAAGGGTCTGCCTATTGTTCTGTATCTGCCCAGGTCCAAGTGCCTTCTACTTAAGTTTAAAAGTAAACAAAACGGAATCGTCCCAGGTCTCCACTCACATTTTCTTTCATTCCGTCTCTTACGTTCTGACTGACATACATGCCTTAGGAAGTTTCGCCAGAAAACTGATGGCAAAGTGCTTAGCAAGTAATACTTGATGAGTGTGACAGTCCTGTGCTGTGTGTTTCAGATGGCAGTGTGAATTTCTGATTGTAAATTTAGGATTGAAAATTTCCCTACTGTGGTAAGGTGGTTCCCCACAACCCCCTGCGGGCAATGTTATTTTTACTCCTATAAAAAACTTCAGAAATTTCCATCTTGAATTTAGCTGCCATTCACACAAAGATTTCCCTTTTCCCAGACTATCAATTCATGACAGAAATAAAGGTTCTGGACTATTATAAGTAGCTTAGGTATAATAGTTCATGCATTTCTAATGTGTAAAAATAATTTACTACACTTGGAAGAAATAAAAAAGAGAGAGACAGGAATGACAACAGTCAGGATTTAATCGTTGTGAGTGGGTACTTCATAGGCACAGAGGAAAAAAAATCCCTTAAAATCTGAAATACGTATTAAAATATGTGGACATAATATACACTATCAATGTTGCCCTCCCCATGACTAAGCAACATCCCAAACAGTTCTTTCACAAAAAAAGTATGATGAGCAAATTTATTTCTCAAAACTGCCAAGGTTTCTGTGGTTAGGAAATGAGATTTACTAGGTAATCAGAAGTCAGAGGCAAATTATCACCACATATTTCACCAACATTCACCAGTTTCATGTGGAACTGATTGACTAGTTCACATGAGCAACAAGATAGTTTTACTGGAGCACCTCCTCTTGTTTTCTCTTGTTAGGCACATTGATATTTCCTATGTTTGTGTAGATAACGGGCACAGTGATATTGGGTTGTTACAGTGACAGCCAATTTGCCAATAAAGGTCTCAGTCCAAGTCTGAAAACCTGGCACAAGGCCAAGTATTATATACAGCAATTCTACTAAAATAAAGCAACCTCCAAGATGAACTGTAACTAGATAAACAGTACTCAGATATTAATCAAGGACAAACCCTTATGTTCTAGAGGAAAGTTATCCTTGCTATAAAGGTTTTTGTGACAGCCTCGGTGACAACTCTGGCTCAACCACTTACTTTCAAGGTAGTCTAGAGTTTGCCTTAACTAACTTTCCCCCAGACATGGTATCAAAATGATTCCAACACCTCAAGTATTGATGTAATGATTAAATGACATAATCCACAGAAAGCAATTCCTACTCTGCCTGGTACATATATGTAAAACACTAGAAGAGCAATACTGGGTTATGGATCCATCCCATGTCTCAACAGGGGCTTTTTTTTTTTTAATTTTATTTTATGGACCAAGGGCCATTGCATTTGGAAAAAAGAGGAAATGAAAGTATATTCTAAAGTATTTGAGCTACCCTGGAATTTCCATTTGGAGAAGAAAACTACTTTTTTATCAGTAAAGTTACACAAAAGAGATAATTGTGGCGTAGCCTATTCAGACCTATATGCAGAAATCATCCCATTTGCAGATGGGAACTACCCAAGCACAGAAATGGGACTCAATGCAGGGCTGTAAAAACAATAAAGTTAATTAAAAGAAAAAAATACTTTTTATAGAGTTCAAATTCAAGTTAATTTTTTTTTTCAAATTCACATTTATGGTGTTAACAGTCAAGAAGTTAAAAAAGCAATGAAATCAATGCTTTAAAACCACTACAACTGACTTCTTTTAAATAGCTTTCATTAGTTTGGTTTGTTATCGTTAACTTGTTAAATGCTTTCAAAATTAGATTTGTTGTTTTAACACAATTTCTCTTGGAACTTTTTGGTCAAGCAAACAGTTCAGAGATCACTTTACTCTGGATCCTGAAAACACCAATAGTGTTTGGGTGGAGAAACACACTAGTCAACCATGTTTGCAGAGACAAGTTTTAAAAAAGGAAAAGTTTCAGAGCATCTAAGCGAGAAATGAAATCATAAATCAGCCAAAGTACTTGAACCTTTATCTTTGCTTTTTTTTTTGAGGGAAAGAGAGAGAGAGGCAGGAATATATTGACTGAAGTAAAACTTGAGCTGAAAAGCAATGAGGTTGGCCATCTCTAGAAGATGGGAGTAGGAGGAACACTTGCCCCTGACCCGGGAAGTGGACGGGTGGCAGATCCATACATGCTAGCCAACAAAACCTAAAATATACCGTGTCAGCCTGCATCCATCCTACTTCCAAACACTAACTCTACCAATTTTGATTGTTATGAACTTAAAGGAAAAGCCATATATAAGGCAAAAGTAACATCAAAATGCGAAAAGCCCATATTAAACAGAAAACAATCAGTCTGCTTATGAATGAACCCCACTGTTACTACCTCTTGACTCTCACTTCACTAGGGCAGATCTTAGGGGAACCATGTCTGCTCTCTAGGATCTTCCTTTCTCTTACACTGTCCTGTATACAGCTGTCTATGTCACCACAGTGACGTATTGTTGGTAGAAAGAATGGGCCATACTTGTGCCCACCCTGAGTACTCCACAAACAAAAGGTTGAAAATGGCTGCTGGATTGAAAGTCACACCCTATACGATCACCCCAAAAAGCTACCCAATAAATGTTGTCTTCAGGAGAAGAGAGGTTTAGTTTCAAGCCCATGATGCCTACCACAACTCACGAGTACCAGGGGGCAAGCATACACACTGACATTAGAGTTTAAACTCGGGTGAGGTAAAATCAGTACTTAAAGATACAGTGACTATGTGCTGGCTGCAAAGCTAGTCTCCTCAGACTTAGACGCATCTAAAGACAACACCTCAGAATAGCAGAAAGACATGACTTAGGCTCATAGAGATTTCGAGTTGAGCAGACTATTCTTAAAAACTTTTTCATATTCAGGTTTTTGATATCTAGTTTATGGCGAAAAAAGAAAATCCCAGAGATAGTCAACAAAAGAAGATATTTTAATTCTAGTTCTTCTAATTTTGCCTAACTTTAAATAAATCCACTTTATTCTGTGAGATGTCAGCTTATCTGAAGAGAAAGATGTTTCAACAAGTGTACTTAGCTTAGGTTTCTTGAGATTGAAATTTCATTTGAAAAGAAAGGCTATCACAGCTTTCATTTGGTTTCAGGCAGTTTATAGCTCACTGAAAGGACAACTCTGAAACATTTCTGGACTAGAAATTAAAATGTGGTTTAATAAGCAGTATGTCTAGTAAACCAATTTGTAAAATAGAGGTTAGAAAGTGTGCAATTCTTCTTACTATGAATTCAGTTTCTTCAAAAGCGAAACTAGCATTACGATGTTACATTTCATTGCTGGCCTGCCCATGCCTCCTCCACAGTCACCCATTCTGCATGCCTGTAAAACAGGTGTCATGAGGCTGGCAGTACTGATTGGGAACTGTCTCGATCATTTACTAGAATCAGGATTTTGCTGACCTGGCACTTTCAAAGCTTTCAGCAAACGTTTCATGAATTCAGTGGTTAAAGCTAATTAAGATCTACAGAAACAAAACTTTCCTATTGATATCAAATGTAAGCTGTCTACTCAGAGAACCAGGTCAGAGTAGTGAGGAGACACTGACTGGCTAACAAATGATACAGGAAAAATAAGCAGTCTTCTGAGATTTTAATTAAGCTAACAAATACATACATACATACATATATACATATATATATATATTTTTTTTAAATTCAATGAGGTTCCTACAATTAGAGATGCATAGCTCTTCTCAATTTAAGTTGGGACAAGACACCTCTCTATGGAGAAAATAACCATCATCCCTTGATTCAGGCTTATTAGTTACCACAACAAATAGGACAACACAGACAAGCAAAATAAGCACAATTCTCTTTCAACAGTCACAGAACTAGAATATAATTCTCAAAATTCCTTTCATGTTTGCAAACTCTAGACTCTAGGACACATCTTACTACCCAACACAGATCAAAACTTTCCCCTCATCTTTGCTACTGTGGTTAAAAATTGATTAAAAGGCAATATCAATGCAAATGAGGTATACTCCTTCAGAATTATTAATAAGCAATACAACTGTCAATGTTTTTGTTTACCATTCTTCACTGCCCTTGCATATGGCTTTAGAATGGGAGGTGCTGGAGCATGGAACCTGGCAGACATGGCTTTTGGAAAGCATGGCTGGGAAAATGGTTAAATCATTGCTTCCTTTGGTTCTTAGCAGATATTGTGAACTTTCTTTGAAAGCAAACTAGAAATTCACAAGAGGATCCCTTGCCTTCAACTGAAGAAATGTTTAAAATGACCATCTGCCACCATTTTAATGTATTCTTCCCAAAGACTACCATAAATATTTAATATAAGAAAGGTGCTGTTTAAACACAATGAATAGCTATGAAATTAAAGTTGGCTAAAGGATTACATGGTATACAGAACACACTGTAAATAATGACAAGAAAAATATGAGCAGCATTATTTTATCTCATTTCTCTTGACATTTCGTAAAGAATATTTAAGAGACAACAGACATGAAGGTCAGTTTAATTGACACCAAAGTGTGACTAACTCTATAGAACCAGTCTATTTTTGGTCCACTCTTGGGAAGCCTATTCATTCCAGATAGGCCACTCACAAGCTAAAGAAATGATTCTATCTGAGTGGACCTGGATGTACCAACAAATTTACTGGAGAGACTTACAAGAACACAGGTGATTCAACAGCTTCATAAACGAAACCCATCATAGCTCCAGTAACAACTAAGGAAAGCTGCATTCTTGACATCCCCACCCCACACAACCTTCCATGTCCTCCATTATCTGGCCTGGTCCAAGACCATGTGCAGCTGAGGCAGGATGACAGACAGCTAAGAGGTAGAATGGCCTCTCCCCTTGCCTTCTGCTAAAAGAGAATGTTAATAATCCTGATACTGAGAGGGTCTTCTTTCAGAGTGTCTCTGATATCCGCACAACAGCCATGTCCTGCACAGAGCACAGCATGAAAAAACAGCCATCTCCATCTTGAAACACTCCTCAATGAGAAGACATGACAAGGGTCCAGTCTTCCAGAAGTCTCAGGTTGCTGCCATGCTCGAAGACATGCTGAGGTGATAGCGCAAACCTTTAATACAGCACTGGAGAGACAGAGGCAGATGGATCTCCAAGTTTGGGGCCAGTCTGGTCTATTGAGTGAGTTCCAGGACAGTCAGAGCCACACAGAGAAACCCTGTCTCGAAAAAACAAGCTAAAGTAAATTAAACTAAAAACCTGCATTCAAGCACTAATCAGCATTGAACACAGTGTATTTTTCCAGAAGACCCCATATATACTAAGCACCTGAGTCCATACAGTGATTTCCAGAAGCCATTGATGCTACATTCATAATTTCTAAGAAAAGATACTGCTCCCTTTCTTTCTGATTTCTATTATAACAACCAAGATGCATGCTTTCTCTTCTCGGGAAATATCTACTTAGTCTTTAACAGCTGGTGCCTCTTTCCCTCATAAACCCCAATCTCTTGGTTTTTCCATCCAAATCAAACAATTTCATCTTCTTTTAATTTCTCTCAAAGGTCTCTTTGCTTGACCTATCCCACTGAATTTCTCCAGAGGGTAATAGAATAATTTCTCAGTGCTTAGGTAGTAGACCCAAAGTAAAGTTCACTCTTACAAGAATAACACATCCTTGACATAACACACGTGTGCTGCCCAGATTTGATTTCTCACTGGGGGAGTGCCAAGCCCCAATCCTTAACACAAACAACTCTATGATCTGACTTACCATATAGCTACTGATGGTTCTGACCAAGCCATCCATAGTTAACCAACATTCCTTCATTCTCCTGATGCTAACATTTTCTCCTCTGTTGATGTCACACACCAATAAACTTTGCATGTCTTTCATTCCACTTACTAAATAAAATGCATTATTGTTCCAGGGTTATATTATATCTGCCAAAAAACGTAGGTAGTTAGCAGAGTTCTCTAAACATCCCCAAATATGCAGGTACTCATCTTATTAAACTGTTATTTGTGTGTTTTCTGACACGAGTACTCTTGACATGGCCTTGGCTGGTCTGTAACTCAGTACAGAGACCAGGTGGTCTGAGAACTCATAGATATCTATCTGCCTCTGCTTCCTCAGGAGCTGGGACTACAGACATATACCAATCACTATGCCTGGACCCTAAAACTTTTTAGGAAAAACACGTTGAAGCCCAACACAATTTTCACTGACATCTACATAGCTAACATTTCCGCCTTCATGACTAGACAGGCTTATCAGTCCATCAAACCAGAGGAGGTATCCAAACGACAGGAAATCTGTTCTAATCTGTATCCCTCGCTTTGTATTTGTATTTGCTGTCATTAATACCAACTATAGTCAAGTTGATTTAGAAGATGATTACTGAAGTTAAATGATTTAAGACTCAAAGAATACAATATACACCCTAAACGTAATAAAAATTACAAATACAATGGGATATTTCTACACAGTTACAAGATGTAGCCACATTTAGATGTAAACTTAAAAAGTATGTGGACACTAAAGTATAGCAAACAGGCTCTGAGTCCTCTTCTTTGTAGCAACAGGCTTTATGAGCATACTGGCAGGCATCCACCACATAAACTAGAGCACTGGAAATAGAGCAAGTCAGTCTACCCCCAAACCAGCACTCCAGTGTTCTCCATGAGAACGGCCAACACCTCATGCACCTAAGAGGTAACATACAAATGATGTTACATTCCCATTATTTTCTACAATGTTGCCTCCTCTGAAAGTGTTCCTGAATCTAACAACACTCACCTGATAAATAACCTTATACCCAGGACTCAAGTCACCTTAACACATGTACCTTCAGCAGAAATTATGTTCTTCACTCAATCAATTGAATTAAATGATAAGCTGACGTTGCTAAAACATTTAGCAAATGATGGGACAGACAAACAGACCAAGTGCATGGACTACAAATACACACACACACACACACAAAACTTAATTTTCTAAAATTCCACATGATAACCTTGAGGAACTTCAGAGGATACAAAATTCAACTTTCTCATCCCAGTCTTAAATCAGATTTCCCCAACTACAGTCTATAATCCTGGCTGAAATATAAAAATAGTCAAAACAATTAAAGCCTCATACCAAACACAATTCACAGGAAATTCAGCAGTCTGAGTAGCAGCATCAGCCACTCTGTACATGAGCTTGCCATCTGTTCTCACACAATGACAACAAATACCCATCCACATGACCAAATTCACAGGAATATCTATGAGAAGAGCTTAACTATGTGACCACCCCCCATCCAATCTCAAGACAGGCAGGCCCTCAGCAGTTTGAGCATGATCTGAAAGCACTCCTACTTCCTGGTGCAGTGGGTCAGTGAGTACAGACAGGGGATGCCAAACTCTCAACATGGCATCAATCTAATAAACTGGGAACATGTGACAGAGGAGTTATAGGTGCACAAATCCAAAGAACTTTTCCATTGTAAACACTGTCGTAGCCATACAGTGCCTTCATAGTTAAAATAAAAATCATTTGTAATGCTCAGCACAACTACGGGTAACAAAAACAAATAATTTATGGTTTTGTTCTTTCCACATTCAACAGGAGAAAAAATGTGATTCTTTGAAACTAGTTAGAGATTTATAATCTTGTAAATATGATGAGAGTCAGAATCAAAGAATGGAAGAGGAATCTAAAATCTTCTACTGCTGATGAACCTGATCTTGTCAATGGAGACTGATTACTTCAATTCACTATTCTCCTGCTCTCTTCAAAGCTGTATCTGACCACTTTCCACTCTTTATTCACATGCCTCCATCTCCAAGTCTGCTCCTAGAAATGCTATCATCCTAGATGTGCGCAGGCTCTGGTCTTTGCCTGTCTTATCGCCACAGCAGCCTGAACAAGTCTAATATGGACACCTAAGTAAGACACTTCACTGTAGCGACTGAGAACTGCTACCTTTTAAGATAATGGTTGTGGGTACTAGCTGCTAATTATTAAAGGGAATCTGAGAACGGGGTTCAACAGGAATGTCCCAGGAATGATGCCTGATACAGTACAGCACAGAACTAACAGAGAAAATGGCCATTGACCCTGCTGCACAAAATATTCGACTTTACAACTAACACCTTGAGAGCTGAGTTCCACAGGCACCTATATATCTAAGGGGAAAAAAAAATGGATTCTAAGCAGAATTCTCATCTTCTCACTGCTTATTTCTCAACCTTCTATTGTTGGTGGAATTCAGGTCACATTCTTGGGCCACTGGAACATTAGTTCTCTGAGTTCTTTCATGGTGAAGTCATTTTCATTAGGTTGGAATTCCCCCACATTATAGAAGAATGTGCAAATCAGGCTGGAGAGCCAGAAAACACTACTGATGCCAACTGTATAGGTCTATAAATGCTGATAACAAATGTACAAACATGGAAAATGAAGATATTTATTCTGTCACACCAGAAGAGCCGCGAGAGCTAAGGTGAAATCATGGGCAACCAAGGAGACTCACAACTCATTTCCTCTCTTCTGCGGTACTTCATGACTACTAATATTCTAGTTCAATTACTTCTCAGATAAACTTCTGTCTTTAAGTACGTAGATGCCAACATAACAAACTTGGTAATAGGAAGATTTTCTTCTGACTCAAGTGGACAAATTCCAGGTCACAGTAAACAAAAACATTGCTAGTGGCCAGCACCACAGGGCAGAAGTAGGGGGTGCTGAGTACTGGCGGTTCAGCTTACCTCAGCTACTTACAAGGAGAAACACAATGGAGGCACATGGATCGGCTTGCTAATGCCCCTTTCCCAAACATCACCTTAGGTAAATCCCCCATGCAAGCAACATTCAGGGCTACAAATATGAAAAGCAAAGAAACGGAAAAATGAGAACGTCTAGGCAAAGCAAACAAATTGATTTCCTATATCTGAAAAACAAAAGCAAGGACAAAGAATTTTGCAGTATTTGTGTATAGAACACCCAGGCTTTGTCATTCTTGGCCTATTTCATGGGATGCACAAGAAGCACACACCATACCATTCAGTCGGGAAGAAAGCATACTGAAGAGCTTACTGGAATACAGTTGGCAGACATAGTCAGCAGCAACAGCACAACTTCTGGCAAAGTTAAATTCAAGATTAATTAGGCAGCTCATTTTGTTTTTGAAAAATCCCTTTCCAGCTTTGAATAAAGCTGCTATGTTCATAGCAGCTTTGTTCAAAATAGCCAGAATCTAAAAACAACCTAGATGTCCATCAACTGAGGAATGGATACAGAAATTGTGGTACATTTACACAATGGAATATTACTCAGAAATTAAAAACAAGGAAATCATGAAATTTGCAGGCAAATGGTGGGCACTAGAAAAGATCATCTTGAGTGAGGTGACCCAGAAGGAGAAAGACACACAGTGTATATACTCACTTATAAGTGGATATTAGCCATGTAATATAGGATAAACATACTAAAATCTAGAGTCCTAAAGAAGCTAAACAACAAGGTGAACCCTAGGAAAGAGGCTGAAACCTCACTCAGAAGGGTAAACAGGATAGACATCGGAAGTAGGGGAAGACAAGGAACAGGACAGGAGGCTTCCACAGGGGGCCTCTGAAAGACTCTACCCATCAGGGTATTGAAGGAGATACTGAGACTCATAGTCAAGCTTTGGGCAGAATGCAAGAACCCTTATGGAAGAACAGGGAGATAGAAAGACCTGGAGGGGACAGGAACTCCACAAGGAGACCAACAGAGCCAAAAAAAACTGAGCCCAGAGGCACCTGCAGAAACCAATACTCCAAACAAGGACCATACATGGAGAGGACCTAGGCCCCCTGCTCAAAGGAAGCCCATAGCCTGCTCAGTCTCCAAGTAGGTTTCCCAGTAAGGGGAGCAGGGGCTGTCTGTGACATGAACTTAGTGGCGGGCTCTTTGATCATCTCACCCTGGGGGGGGGGGGGGGGGGGGGGGCCGTGCCAGATCACAGGGGAAAAGGGGGGGGGGGGCGGGCCTGAGGAGGCCTGAGGGGGGGGGGATACTATCAGGGGACTAGGGAAGGGGCAGGGGGGAAAAGGGGGGGGGGGGGATTGGGAGGAGATGGGGGGGGCGCTACAGCTAGGATACAAAGTGAATAAATTGAAACAAACAAATAAGCAAATGTAAAATTAAAGGCAAAAAGAAAAAAAAACCCTTTCCTTAGTATATTAACTGGAAAAGAATTTCACACGAGTTTTGCATAGTTCGGGGTGGTATTGTCTTCATATGTTCAGGCTTCTAGAGCAAAATACTTAGAGGGGGAGATATAAATGACAGGAACGTATTCTGCACTTTCTTGAAGGCTGAGGAGTCAAAAATCCAAGTATTCATAGATTTGGTACTTGTGATGACCCTTTTCTCAGATGAAACAATATTGTATTTCCCTCATATGAAAGAATAAGGACAGGAGCTAAAGCTCCCAAGCCTTTTTATAGGGGCATTATTCCAGTTCATGAGGGAAGTTCATAATCTCAGCACTTCTCAAAGGC
This sequence comes from Psammomys obesus, assembly GCF_907164565.1. Taxonomy (NCBI): domain Eukaryota; kingdom Metazoa; phylum Chordata; class Mammalia; order Rodentia; family Muridae; genus Psammomys; species Psammomys obesus. The sequence continues at coordinate 2,375,763 of NW_026594462.1, forward strand.
TCCTCTTTTCATAAGGTCACCTCGGGGATTAGGTTTCACCACATGGACTCCAGAAAGGACACACATAAACTAGGAAGTAAGTCAATTTATTAAAATGTGCATGGGAACACTATAATCAGGGGCCATCACAGAGCACAGGAACATAGTGCACTCCACTCCCACATTAGTTCAAAGAAATTCACATCCAAAAGGCCTATGGCTTGAAAGGCATTTGATGGTATTGATTACTCATTTGCCTTTCTTTTAATTAGAATTAGAAAATAAGCCCTTCTTTCAAATGAGACTTTTACCACATCCATGCAATGTTACATAAAAGTCACAGAAACACGCCAAGTGTATGCAATGGACCAACTTGAGAATGAGATGGAAATTAGGCACAGATTTGGGAGCTTCTTGTTGCTTTGCAGCTTTCTGCCTAAAACATAAATGTCCTTTGGAACTGGAGTCTGGCCTAGTGAATCAGCCCACAAGAGATTCCTATTTTTTGCACTGAAAAGAAGGTCTCAGGAGTGCAGCTGATGTCAGCAAAGAGGCCATACTTCCTCCATCCAACACACCCTGTCTACCTTTAATTCGGAATCCTCTTTCCATTGCTAAATCCAAAGCCTCTTGTTGTGCTCTCCTTACTTCTTTTGCTCCTTCGTCTGCCCTTGCTTGTTTCCTAGTGACTTCCTGTTCAGTGAGAATTTTATAATCTTGGTTTATTTAAAAAGCACAGAAATGTTCTGGGAATATGTTTTCGTTTTAATCCCAGGTGTGGGGATAAGCAACTGCTTCACAGTGGGTGAGTATGGGTTGCCTCATGCTCTAGCAGAGGCATGGTTTTGCCAGTTGCAGATAGTTTCTGCAAATATGTGACATTCTGAATGTGAATTCTGGGAAATTTTCAGAGACGATATAAATGCTAGGAGTGCCTTTTCCTACCTCTATCCATTTTTAACTCTCCTATGTAAGTTAGGGGGTTAAGGCAAGTGGAGGCAGGTGGAAGAGAGAAAGAGGAGCTCACAAAATAGCAAGCACCAGCTACATCTTGAATCTGTGCAGATCTTTCATTTCTTTATCCAAACTGAATATTGTCAATTTTGAACTAGTTTGTATCATAGTGCAGTTGTATAACTAGGGAAGAGCTCCTTTGCAGCCTTCCTGCAGGTTTCCCTTTATACCATCAAGCACACTACCAACTGTCAGACCAGAACACTGACACTGTTACAACTCTAGCTCAATGATAGGCCTTGTTTGTGTTTTCAGCAGAACAAGTGGAGTTCTATAAACATTTACTGTGTTACAGATTAATGAAACAGCCACAGCAATTGGGACACAGAACTGTTCAGTCATTCACTCTAAACTCCCTTATGCTATCTATCCCTTCATTGTGACCACTGACCCCACTCCAACCCCAGCTGATATTAATATGTCCTCTCTCTATATATATATCATTAATATGATATAATTAATATATCATTATTATTATGACATATATATCATATGATTAGAGGGCACAGATTAATGTTATTAATTAATTAATGTTATTAATCTATGTCCTCTAAATATATCATTAATATGACATAACTGTCACTTTATAATACAAACTCACATAGTATACAATCATTTAATATTCACTTCTGCAAAACTCAATACTCCTGAAATCTAATCACTTGGCTGCATTTTTCAATAACTGTTTATATTTATTGCTGAGTAGAATTCCATGGTGTGGTCATACTACAGTTTGCTTATGAATTCTCATGCCTCAAAAGACTTGGGTTGTTTAGAGTTTAGGGCTGTTACTAATAAAGTTGACATGAACCTTCGTGCACAGGATTTACACAAGCAGAAGTTCCTCAAGCGCTTCCAGAAAAAAAGGAACTCCAAACAACTGTGATGGCTAAACTTTGTGTGTTGAGCTGACACCATTGTGGTTGGACCCTAGTCAAGCTGTTGCAGTTAAAGGTATTTTTCAGAAATGAGCAACATCTAAAACACTAGACAACCCTCCACAACTTGAGTGGGCTTCTTTAAATCAGCTGAAGGCCCTATAATAAAAAGACTATAGTCCTCAAAACTGAAAATATTCTGCTTTCAGACTTAAGAAATCAACACTGATCATTGCTGAAATTCCCAACCTGCTCCAGCATGCCCAGAGACTTTTAGGCTTGCCAGTTTTTAGCTCTATGAGCCAATTCCCCTATTCTCTATAATTTAATTTCTGACTCTGTATGTATCACACACACACACACACACACACACACACACACACACACACACATATACACACACACACCCCATATTAGTTTTATTTCTTTGGAGCAGCTTACTAATTACAACATTAAGTGACTAAGGAACAGGCAAGGGTATCTACATTTACCTTTTAATTTCCCCTCAATATATAAATATATTTGTGACAAAATGTAAATCAACTTATGATATACTTGCCAATGATTAAGATTGAAATTCTAAAAATACGCTTTGAAAAAATTCCACTGTAAATTCCATTAGTATTATATTATGCAAATTATGCAACAAGGAATGAAAATACACTGCCATGTATTCCGTTTTACAACCACCATAATAAACTACGCAGAACATACACGCAAGCACTATGAGTGTGGATGTCAGCCATCCCTCAGCGATACAAAGAGCATTCATTTTGTCAATGTGTGCAAGAACTCTATATAAAAAATAATCTACACATTAAAAAAGTAGATTATTTCATATGCCTAGCACCAAAGACCTTTTGGGAGGTATGTATCAGCTATAGGAAACTACAGTACCCTATACAGTAAAAGAGGTATTTTATTTTTATTTTTCAAATTCTGCTCTAGTGTTTTTGCAAAATAGTGCAACGGCACAGTATGGTGTATGAGTTCAAGGCCAGCCTAGACTACATAGTGAATAGAAAGGGTAGAAAGAAATGGAAGAGGGAGGGAAGGAGGAAGGCAAGAACATGCAAGTACAACAATGTAACATTGGCATCTCTGTACCAAGATGACCTTCAAAAATAACAAAAAGTTACTACTGACCTGTTATGTTCAGGATACATCTGAGGCTTCAGTGGTACATATTTTTAATAAATTCCATGCAAACGCAAATGGAGCATGCAAATGGCTAGTGTGAGGTAAGATGGAAAAAAAAACAAGCAATAAAGTAGCTTAGAGCTTGACAAAGCCCTAGTAAGAAAAGAAAACCCAGGTCAGAGATTAAAAGATAGAGGTGTGGGTGATAATGTGATAATTTAGACAGAGGTAGAAAGGGAAGACCTCCCAGGGAAGGGGTCATGTGTGCATAAAATGGCTCCTTATGTTCAGGGATGACCTTTGACCTCCCACAAATGATGACTAGAAAAAGAGATACTCAAAATTTTCTCTTGTGAGGCTGATTCCGAGCCCCTCTATTTGGGCCTTCAACTCTTGTTTCCTATTTTTTGGGCTATACACTGTCATCCAGTTCCTCAGACTTCCTGGATCACTGGAGCCCTCATTCACATACCCTGAATCTTATATGTCTAGCTGCTCATGTGCCTTGCCCTCACTCAGGAAGTGAAGGTCTGATCAACACGCTAACTACATCAGTCATAAAACTTCTCATCTCCAGAAATCTGGAGACCAACTTTACCTCAAGAGAGACTTAACCCTTTATGGCAGGAACTAGTCTAACAGTGCCTCCAACATCCCACCCAGGTAGGAAAAATCAAACACAGTTGATTGAACTCCACTTCAGATGAAAGAATAAGAAACAAATAACAACAAAATAGAAACTTTAGGGGCAGAGAATAGAAGAAAATTAACACTCCACGCTGTGGTGAATTTGAATTAAACAATAATAAAACTGCCGGATAAAAATCAACATCAGAAACGGGGCTTCTTTGTATACTTTCATTCAAAACAAAATGGTAGTAGACCCTGGTCCATCAATCACCACACAGGAGAAAAATCCAAGAACTATCAAACTATTGGGTGGTCCTCCTCAGAGGAACCCTGTCAGAGCCATCTGACTTTGATCTCTTGTTCACAGAAATAGCCCGGAGAAACTTCTCCACCCCATAAAAATAACAAATCTCAGAAGCCACACAATCTGCAGGCCAGAAATCACCTCTGGTGAGAAATCCCCCTTCCAGTGAGCCCAGGCAATATTAACTGTTAAGACACTAGATGAGATGCCTTACAGTGACACTCAGGGGAAAAGAAGCCAGGGCCACAGATCTCAAGACCTGAGCAAGACAGAAGCCGGGGAAGGGAAGAGACATCAGTAGCACACCCTGGGTCAGAAGGGGTTTCCTGCCACCAGCCTTTAAGGAAATTGCTAGATACAAACAATAATATAAAATCTGGAAGTGAAATTTAACTATGTTTCCAGATCTAAGAGCCATATTAATGGAACATAAATATGTCTGTAATACAAAAAAACTCAAGTGTAAGGTATCAAATTCTGCCATTCTTGGTAAAACTTCATGAGCAAAACACTTCAGGATGACCTTATCCATATAAAAGGTTAGTGATTTGTGTGCACGTGTGCAATGGGAGCATATAAAAATAACTCCAGAGAGAAAGAAAAATAATGCAGCTAGCCAAGGTTGCCTTCCCTCACACCCACCTCCCCCAAGGTTGTCCACTGATGAGTGTCCCTGCACAGAAGCAGCCTACAGCTCTGCTTAACCCTGAACAACACAGCTAAAGAAGGGATCATTCCCTGTCTTGTCCTTTGAGGGCTGCATGATGAACAAGTGAGGCTCTCATACAGAAGCAGTTGAGAAAGGTGCTCAAACCTATGGACTTGCCCTGACTTTGGATTCAGCATTGTGTGAATCTTTCTAAACCACCATCCCTCCTACTGAACTGCAGTTTTGCACGGAAAATGGAGTGATGGTGCTGCTGTGGTCTGACAATGTCACCTGTAATTATTGTGTTAACAGCCACTGTAATGTTAAAAGTGGGGTGGGACCTTTAAGAGGCGGACAGGACCTGAGGGCCATGGATGTAGCACACTACAGCAGCAGAGGGTCAGTTATCCTGAGAGAAGGTTTGTAAGCAAGGAAAGTTCAGCTCCACCTTGCACCTTGCTTTCTCTTCATCAGATATCAACGGTCATTGTTGGACTTCCCAGGACCATGAGGCACAGAAACTTCTAAAGTTTACAATTTACCCACTTGAAATACTCCACTATAATAGAAAAGAAAATGGACTAGCTGTAGGTTTCAATTTGCCAGTTATTACAAAGTTTAAACTCAGACAATGCATCTGAAATGCCTGGTCTGTAACAACTACTCTACAAAAGCAATTATTGCCATCTTGGGAAATAGAAGTCTCAATCAACTAAGTTAAGAAATACCTGAAAGAGGTACACCTCTGGGCAAGCCTGTGTGTGCTTCCAGTCTGACTAAATGATGGCTGGGGGCAGAGGAGATTTGTGAATGTGAGAAGCACCACCCCATAGTCCAAATAGGGAAAAGAGAGAGTGTTAGCATGTGTCTTTCTGCTTCCTGATATGCCCAGGTATGAGAAAGCAATCTCTGGACTGTGTCACCACAACCAAAAGATGTGCCTACCATCATGTTCCCTGCCATGATAAATGGTACCCTCAGACCACGAATCAAACCACCCTTTCATAAGTTGCTTCTCCTCAAGCATTTGGCCAAAGAAATGTGAAAACTAACTACACAACTACTAGGATATATTCTATTTACATGGCAGTCCTAGTCAGCTATCCTCCACATTTGCATAGCAGTTCTACTCAGCTATCCTCCACATTTGCATGGCAGGCCTACTAAGCTGTCCTCCACATTAATATGGCACTCCTACTAAGCTATCCTCCCCATTTGTACGGCAGTCTTACGAGGCTATCCTCTACATTTAAATGGTTGTGCTACCAGGCTATAGTCTATATTTATATGCTATTCAATGGATTGCTCTATCAGCTCGGGTTTCTAGTGAGGTCCAACAACTCAGAGGCTTTAAGAAAATGCCCCCTTGAAGTATAGGTGTCTGCAGGGCTAGTTGACTCTGAGGGTTCTCTCCTAGCTGCTTATTTAACAAGCCCTGCCTCTAAATCAGATCACACTCTGAGTCATTTGGGTTTAGAACTTCAAAATAAAATCCTGAATGAACAAAATAAATACACCTCATAACCCACACTCCTTCAAAACTGCCAGCATATCAGGACACACCCAGAATGCCTGAAGCTAAGCTGACACATCAAGTCTGAGAGAACTAACTTCTTGCCAGCACCCATCTGAACCCAGGCTTAAGTCTGAACTGTTGTTGCTTCTGCAGCACCGATCTATTTTCTCCATGGTAAGACTGCCAGATAGAACACCCAGTTAACTTCAAATAAATAATGATGTTTCAGTATAAATATGCTGCATAGAGTCTCCAGTGTTTTTATTGGCTGAAACTGGCAACCTACCCACAGGGTGGCAATGCCACACACAATTCTCAGGGGAAAGCGGTGTTGCCTCAAATTCCTTCACAATTAGCAGTGGAACCTGTTGTGCAAACTCCCAAGCTCCCAGCCAGATGCCCATACCGTTACCCTCATAGGAGGGATCTGAGAAGCTGTGTGTGTAATCAGGAGCCCACACCATTTTTATGAGACATCAGACACAGGGATGCAATGATTATGTGAAGAGTAAAAATGCTAAGACCTTAGTAGAAGGCAGACAAGCTGAAGTTCAGAACTACCAGCTGGGGGTCACAACTGCCTCTAAGAAATAGGAGAATGCAAAAAAACCAGAACCAGATAAAGGTAGCAAGGCTGAGCCCTGAGGAGGAACAGTGGGTATGTTGGTTGTAGTGAGGTTGATCCCCAGCTTCTTCATGCAGCAGGTGTACACACATCAACCTCAGCCTACACTGCAATGGAGGCCACCCTGTGAGTGGAAAAAGGGCCAGCTGCTGGGCTGCTCCTGGGCTGCCTCTTTGATGCTACCTGAGGCCTGCCTTGAAGGGTGTTCCCAATGGGAAATTCTCCTCCTCCCTACAAGTGGCCACAGTGAGTGCAGAACTCTGCATGGTTTGTGGGTGGTCAGTATCACTGTACCTCCAAGTACTGAAATATGTTTCCAACATGGAAAAAATAAAATAGCAAGCAAAGCCACCACAGAATCTGTGCTGAAGGTGATTCTCAGGAAAGCACCTCAAGTGCCCAATGAAGCTCAGTGAGCAGGTGCCATGGCAGTGTACCTGGGACTGACACTGGATCTGTGGTAATGAGTTCTCTAAGTTTCTGGTTCTTCTATATCTCTGCTGCATACTTTTCTGATAAACAATATAAATTCAGATCCTAACTTCAGATGGTGGCCACAGATCCAGTGTCAGTACCAGTGCTCATTTAAATATATGGTAGAATGACCATTGTGATGATGGCTAATCTTGATTGTTGCCTTGACTATGTCAGTAATCAACTAAAACCCAAACTGTTGGGTACTTCTGAGAGACGTTTTCTTCATTGAGTTATTTGAAGCAGGGAGACCCACCCTAAACCTGGGCCACACCCTCTGACGTCAGACCACATAGAAGCACATGGAAGAAGGAAGCTTTCCCTTTTTGACCACTCACCTTCACTCTCATGGGAACGTTCATCCATCCTATTGCTGAGGCACCCATTCACCTGGATTAGAACCCAATTATTCAATATTCCAATACTGACAGAAGACCAGCAGCTTTACAGAAATCTTCTAGGACATGAGCATCAGACTAGGGCTGCTGAGATATCCAGCACCCTCTGATAACAGGCTGTAAGCCAGTCTAATAAATTGTGTGTGTGTATGTGTGTGTGTGTATTCATTGTATCAGTTCTGTTCCTTTTGAGAACCTTGACTAATACAACACCCAAAGATGCAAATACTGTGATAAAAATTATATTCTTATGATGAAGGGAACACCAGTATTTTTATGAAACCACACAGGAAAGTTCCTGTTATATAAATAATCACAAAATAAAATTACTTCAATGTAAGAAGGATATTCTGTCAGTTTACAATAAATCTAAGGAAACCACAATGAAATCAGACAACACATAATGTAGGGCATCTATTCATTTGAAGACTGTTACTCAGAATAAAAATGTTTATGTATAAGTCAAACTCTTGTCAATTGCAGGAAACAGTTTCTCCAAAGACATAAAAATGTCAGAGGACTACATAATACTGCAGAATTTCCATATACACTATTTCTTTTCATCATCAAAGTGAAAAATCCAAGGACAACAAAAAATATTTATGTAAAATAACAAAGGCAATATTAAAATCTAAAACACATGACATCAAGATACTTTGCCTACAAATAAGATCCAGGAAGGGTTTTTTTTTTCCTTGATTAATTAAAATAGTACTTATAAGTCCTATTCAGAATAAAGTATTATATTTTTAATCAATAGTAAAAATTTTCATATAAATTCATGAAGAACAATCCAAATGTGACACAATTCAATTCTATTAAGTTGATTTTAAATACAAAAGACTGTCATTGGCCTTTGGTGAAAATAAATTAATCTTTCTCTTATCCCCATTTACTAATTCTAGACTTAAAATGACAGAGAAAACTCAGTCACTTGCAGAAGCATGTATTACCCATACTGTGGAGGATAGTTCTGTTACATGGCCATGCTGGAATCCCTAGAGCACTGTCCTATGTGCTTCTGGGGGTTTTATAGTCTCTGGAGCAATTCAAGAAAGACACGGGCACAGATGAGAAGCAGCAGCCAACATGTTTGAAAGCCATCTCCATGGTTAGAAGATGTGAGCGGAGATGCAGAGCTGCTGAAGAGTACAGCTTATACTCCCTGACCTCCATCCTATGTCTAATTCTTCCACCCAAGCTGCCATGTTGGTCAATATCAGCCAGATTTGACCACTACCACATACTTGGCAAAAACCCACGAAAGCAGCTTTCACCCAGAGACGCAGTGATCCAAGGTCCTCCACAGCCTGTTATTCACTGTCCACCTTTGTGGCTTGCCTTGTTGAGGTTTTGAATCACTGTAACGGTGACTGTACTAACTTCCTCTTGATCTTACCAACTGTGGCAGGTCTGTTCCTGTCATTACACCCTGCACCATCACCAATATTTTTTGGCTACCCTTGACCAATACACTGGATGACAGGTAAAGTCACCCCAGGGGCCCTCAAACTTCTAACACCCTGTCTTAGTCTCTGAGAGCTGAGATTACGGGTGTGCACATCCCCACCAATGTTAAGTGTGTTGTAGAGCAGTATTGAAAGGATATACATGGTCACTAAATCATTACTATGCACTTGTCACCAGAGCCTTTTCTTCCCCTCAAACCCAGACTCCAGGTGCACTATAAACAACACCCTACTCTCCCTCCACCTCTTCACTGGTGTACGTGAAGCCATGCAGTATCTGTGTTTTTGAGACTGACTGATTTCACTTGGAAGTATATACTCAAGGTTCATCTATGCTGTGGCATGTATCAGTATAGAATATGTCTCAGCATACATGTATCAATATGTAAGAATAGGATGGATAAAGAGTATCCTGGTTTGTTTCTTGTTGCTGTGATAAACTTCACAACAAAAGAAAAGAAATTCAGGAGAAACAGGATTTACTTTAGCTGACAACTCCAATGTCAAAACCCAACTTTTAGAGAAGTCGGAGCAGACACTCAAGGCCAGGAATTTATATGCAGGGAATGAAGCAGAAACCATGAAGGAACACTACTTACTGGCTTGCACCTCAGCAATCTTACACAGACCAGACCCCTACCCAGAGATGGTGCTACCCACAGTGAGTAGGCCCTCCTAACTCAAATAGCAAACAGGAAAAATGACCCAACAACATGCCTACAAGCCAATCTAATCAGACAATCCCCAAACTGAGACTTCCCTCAGATAACTACTGACTGTGCCAAGTTGACAAATTATACTAACCAGGAGGAGGGACCTCTGCAGGTAAAATTAAAAAAAACTAGTCTAAAAGCCATTATTATAACTTCAGTCCTTAAATGTACATTTTTTAATATATGTACATAACTGAAGAGAATAATATATGTATGTAAACTATGAGTTTATATTTTTATACACATGATGTATGAGGATGTAATTTTGTGACAATAGCATTCAAAAAAATTGAAGACGAATGCAAATGAGAAGAGTGCTGTATATAATTGAAGTTACAAAGATACCAAGCCAAGCTAGTGTTAAAGCTAAATGTTACCACAGACAAGCTGCCCTATAACTTGTTAGAGGAAATGAGAATGAAATTTAAACATTTCCTCCCCACCTCTGACACCCAAACATAAAACACCGTGCATGAAGTGGACAAAAAGAGTTTATACTGATTGGAATGAAAAAGCAAAATGAAAGAAGGTTGGGGGAGAATAGAGTGGTGTTTACCTGGAGTCCCCGTTTGAGGGAAAGAAAAGGCTCTGGTGACAATGGGTAGTAATGAGTGATAGTGTGTATCTTTCACTACCTCTGGATAACACAGTTAACACTGTGGAGATAAGCCGAGTCTGGTGTGTACATCTGCAATCATAGCACTTGGAGACTGAGATAGGGTGTTAGAAGTTTGAGGGTCCCACCTCTTAAAGGTTCCATAAACAAAACCAAACAGCATCATCCTAGGGAAGACTACTTAGCCACTTAGGGATTAAATTACAGCATCTGAACAAAACTTCCTTAGATGTGGCTTGGGTTGTTGTTTTCTTCTGGATGCTGCAGGCTGTCGCCATGCCAAGAATTACCCTGGGGCAATTCTTTTCTGGGTATGCAACTTTCTCTGCCCACACATAGTGAGTTTCTAATTTCCCTTATATGTAATTGTTTTAAACACCCTATATTTTAGCATCTGGCTCCCAAAGGAAATTTTTTCTAATAAAAGTGATAAAAGATAACATCTCTAAGTTCCTCGAACCTACATGAGTTGCAGAAGAGGGGGTCAAGCGACAGTGGGAGGAGGTACACCAACAGGGGTTAGACATTTCTTTGTCTACACCTCCAAGATAAGAATTTTCAATAAGCAATCAGAGCACAGGTTTCTGATTCTCAGAAGGCAGAGTACTCACTGCCCACCCAACTCCCACAAACACCAGGCAAGTCAACCCAGCACAAATGAATGCCCACCGCAGGGCCGGCAGGAGAGGGTGGTTGCTACTATGGTAAGAATTAAAATTAGCATTAAGTAACCACAATTTATTATCAAAAAATTCCCCTGGAAGTTGTAAACCTTCAAATAGATTCCAGAATTTCAAAATAATTACAAACTATTACACCAAACAGATCCCATCAGTAGACTTTACCTAAAAGAGTCCAGATGCCTTCTACTCTGCCATCTTCCCAGAATTCTCTTGACATTCACTTCTTATGCTGTAATCACTAACAGGATCTGCGTCTATCATGATCAAATAAAGAAAGTTCAACTCTTCCTTATGAGACAAACATGAATAGGTTCTCAGTTTCACTTTATTAAGATATAGTTACAAGGGTTTTCAAACAAAAACACTCACTACTTAGAAGCAGGATTTTGTTCCCAGAAGTAGTCCCTCTTCTCAGTTACTATACTCCATGTAGGAAAAATGTCATTACAATCGAGCAATCAGAGGAAAGCATGTAGGAGCACAAAAACGGCCTCAGCTTCTTCACTAAACATGGGAGAATCTGTGTAAAATCAGCATTACTAAAGATCTCTGAAGACTTCTGAAATGATGCAGATCACTGTTCAATTATGAAATTCAAAGGCATGCTGGCAGAGGAAAGTGAAGAACATATATTTACCAATGCTAGCCCTACCTCATTCAGGAACACATCTCCCAATAATGATGCTTCAGAAGATGAAAGCACACAATGTTTCAAAGACTGACATCCTCAGAAAAGCTTTGAAATCAGAGTAAGACATTCAGGATTAAACCTGGTGGTGTGTGTGTGTGGGGGGGGGGGGGTTGTGCATGTGTAATGGTAGAAAAGAGAAGAGGGAAGCTGCTTTAGAGCAGTGGTTTTCAGCCTTCTAAAGCTTCAGCCCTTTAATACAGTTCTTCATGTTGTAATGATCCACAACCACAAAATTACTTTGTTGTTTTCTAACTATAATCTTACTACTCTTGTGAATTGCAATGTAAGAATCTGATCTGCAGCATATTGATATGTGGCTGTGTAGGGGTTGAGAACCACTGCTTTGTGCTGTCTATTCAAATAGGGAAATCTGACATTGACTTTGGCAGATAGGAGTGGCAGCCAGACTGTTTTAAAAAGAATGTGTTTATGACTGAGAAATGGCTCAATGAATAAAACGCTCACCACATGAGCACAAAAACCTGTTTGGATCCCCAGAACCCACATAAAGGCATACATGGAAGCCTGTATCTATAATCCTAGTGCTCCTGTGCCGAGATGGAAGACGGAGAAAAGAGAATTCCCCCCCGGGAGTCTCTTGGGCCAGCTGGTTTGTTATATGGAAACAACAAAAGACCTTGTTGTAAGCAAGGTACAAAGCAAGGAGGCGGTCCAGTGCTCTCCACACTCACACCACACCATGCACTGGCTAAATTCACATATGAATACACACACACTCCAGACACAGTGACACACACCCACCACCCACACCCACCCCACACACACCATAAACAGTAGAACACTGTGACAGCCAACACTGAGGGTAGAAGGAGAAATGACTACTTGTGCAAGCCCTACCTTTGCCATTCAACATTAACATAGCATTCTGGATAAGGATGCTCAAAATACTTCCTCTACCCACTATGTGTGTAGTCAGTCCAGTGAACCATTTTTCTGTCCCTTTGCACACTTTCTCTATGCTACCATGCTAAATGCTAAAACACTATTGCATTTTATACTCCAACTTGAAGAGACTTCATCAATAGTATGTATTTAACTATAACCTATGTCTTGATAATTCTCAAGTTCACCTGTGCTTTTAAAGCTCATAGTGCTTTTAAAACCTCAGTTGCTGTGTTCATATTTCATATTTTACTTTATTGACAAAATAACTATGTTTTGAATTTACACATGTGTGTTGTATTTATGTGTGTGTGTCCACTGCCATGGTGTTTGAACTACTACATGATTTCTTCACATAGCCTTCTACTAAGACCCTCCACTGCCACACCGATCTCTACAATTCATTTGCTACCCTGTAGTTATGGGTCTCTTGGAAATGTAAATCAGATGGTGTCACCCCACCGCCTGAAACCTTCTGATAACTTCCCATTGTTCTTGGGATAAAGCTCAAAATCCCTAATCTGAACATGTACAAAGGCAAAACTAAGCCACAGTGCTGGAAGTCAAGAATGTGGGTGCTCTAGGTGGGTGCTAAGAGAACTGAGAGCTTTCTAGACTTCTGAAATGTTCTGATTCTTAGTTTAGGTGTCTATAAAACAACTGTGGACATTGTGAAACTGCAAAACTGTATGCTTAAGCACAGGGATTTGTCTGTATATATGTTATGCTTAAATAAAAATATGAAACAAAAAATGGGAGAGGAAAAACTAATAAATTCTGCAAACAAAAGAAAGTGAGAAATGTGATCTTCACATATGAGCATCATAGAAAGGGCCCCAGCACGCATCTGTCTCTCAGATCAGCCTCCGTCTCCTGCCACTTCTCTTCTCCCTTTCTCTCATGTACTGTGAGCAGCAGTGAGGCTGTCATCTGGATTTCAAACAGAACACAAAGGCTCATCTTTTAATACATGAGCTCCAATAGACATTATCTCATCATAAATATGAAAGAGGATGTGTCCCATTGATTTTCAGTACATGATTGCAACAGAAACTATTATAGCTCACACAAACCATTCCAGATAATGACTTCTCATTCAGTTTTAATATTTAACTTCCAGGAAAAAATTATACAAATGATTAACCATTCTATCGCATGTTCACCTCCAATTTCGTTAAGGAATGCTGTCCATTATCTTTCATTTACAGTATATTACTTAGTCAGAAATATCACAGTATGGTTTAGAAAAGGCGTTTGTATTTTCATCCATTATCAAGAATTCTATTAGCATAATAGCAAGATGATTCTGAGAAGAGAAAGTCGGAAAGGACTCTACCCTACAGGTGTTGTTTAAGAGTGACAGTTCTGACAAGAGAGCAGATGTTGAGGGGAAACCCCTTGAATAAGCACAGCTAATGATGCTCTGCCTCATCATTAAGTCCAGACATGATGTGCCACCAGCAACAGCTCTGGAAGTTGCCACTGCTTTCATCTGCATACTGCGCCAGGCCATGCAACATTTAAAGTGAGAACAGTAGGCCACACTGAGGGTGGAGGCTGATCGGGATGCCTTTCATTAGTTTCCTCAGGAAGCAAATTTTAGCAGTGAAGGATTTTATTATAGCAGTTAATCAGTTGGAGGAGCCATTAAATACGGTTTTGATCACATCACCTCATTTGGCAACTGTCTTTAGTACGAATCCAGGTATATGCTTCCCGACACTTTTGCAGAGGATTAGAGTGGACACTCAACATCCACTCTCACTCTATTATCAGAGAGGACACAGAAATTAATTTAAAGGTTGTGGGGATGGCTATTCACATCAAACATTTTGTGAACCTAGACTCCATGTGAACGCGCTGCGATTAAGACACTGAGACAGTCAGGAGTGCTCTAGTTCTCTCCAGTGAGTGTCAGACAGAACCCCGCGCACTTTGCATCTAGTCACTGCCTCAAGCTAATGCAATGTGGTCAGAGTAACAAACCATCTTCATCAAGTGCCTTCTGCCCTTTTTGTCTCATTTCCTTTTCAAGTACAAGAAAGATAATAATAACAATCTCACAGAATACTGTGAGAATACAAACAGAACTGATGATAACAGAAATCGTCATACACTGTGCTTGGGAAGTATTCTGCTACCACATTACCAAGCAGTGTTGCATTTTCCACAAGATTCATGGCAGCAAGACCAGCACATACTGAGCTCTCCAGATAACACCTGGGCAAGCAAGACAGAGCAACAGGGGAAGGTGTCCGCCATGGAGTCTAATGAACTAAGTTTGATTCCTGAAGTCCATAAGGTGGACAGAGAGAACCTACACACACACACACATACATACACATGTACACACATGTACACACATGTACAAGCACATACTCACATGTACATAAACTCGCACACATATGTACACATACACACATACCTCATGTGTACACAAAAATGCATAAATGTAATTTTAAAAAAAGGGAAATAACACCATTAACCTAACAGATCAATGCCTAAAGAACTAGAAGTCCAAAGCTCCTGGGAGCCAAATCCGTGCTGGAGAGTACTCACCAGGCACACCGACATCACAGTTACAGCACTCACCAAACATATCAATATCAAAGTTAGGTACTGAGCTCACCATACATACAAATGCCACAGTTACTTGCTGTGTTGAACAAAGCTGGAGTTACGCATTATGTAACAATGCCATAGTTACATATTGTGTTCACCAATGCTCAAGTTAGGCAGCACGGTTACCAATGCTAGAGCTGTGCTTACCAACATAACAACTAAGCTCCAAAAGATGAGATTCCCATCAAATGGATGGTGCATGTGATAACGTTTTCACAAGTAGTCTGGGCAGCCAGTGGGCAACACCATCAAGGTTTGTCAATGAAACCCCAAGCTTATTGGAAACAGCCATAGTTGCAGAACACAGGACATTACATAGACCCATCTCTCAAGTTTTATACAAATAAAATAAGAAACTTTGTATGCTAGTGTTCAAGACACTCCAGCAGTTATATTCTGTGTAGAGTTGCTTAGAGTGCACCATTTGTATCGGCTGTTAAGAAGACATAAATTCAAAGAAAAATGCTTCAAAGAAGTATCCTGGGCTGGAGATGGCTGTTCTTCCAACAGACCGGGGTTCAATTCCCAGTGCCCACTTGAAGGCTCACAACTGTCTATAACTCTAGTTTCAGGGGATCTGCCTCCTTTTTCTGGCCTCTGTGTGCTACACTGATATATGTGCAGGCAAAAATATTCATAAACATGACATAAAATATTTTTTCAAATTTCATCCTAATAAGATTATCTTAAAAAGGGATTATACTGAAAATAAAATTCATATAATTGACTTTATGAAATGCTGTTCTATTCACTCACCTTCATCATGAGATCATATAAGCGTATTTGATTTGGCCATACTCCTGCAAAGTGTAGTATAGAGCTCATTGTATTTAGGAAGAAAAACGGAGTTTCAAGCTCTCAGATTTCAGATGCCAAAAACAAAAACAAAAACCAGTCATGTGGATAATAGTGGGTCCCTTCAGAATCACAAAAATTAGCTGCTCTTGAGAAGACCATAGGGAAAGCCTAGGTAAGATGCCACTCAAAGAAAGACCTTCATATTTAGGACACATGCTTACTATTGTCCAAAGTTCCTAAAATCCCCATTCAGACTATCCTAACCAGAGATAGCAAAAAAATCATCAAGAACAGAGAGAAGTCATCAACATAATGAGAATAAGAGGAGGGGGCTAGAGGAGAGAGAGAGTAATATAAGGAAGGAGAATGAGGATGATAGGAAGATAAAAGAAGAGAGGCAGAAGAGAAGAGGGGAGAAAGGAGAGAGGAATTAAAAGAGGGACTAAGGCTATACAATTCACTGCTAAGTCTATCTGGAGGGACAGAGTAAGACAAACAAGGAATTTTAATAATTAACTATATTTAATAATTAAATATGTTTACATTATTTTATGATTTAGAAAAGAGAGCTAATTCATGTTCAATGTAGAAAAAAAGACATTTTTTTAAAAGCCACTGAATACGAAATTAAAACGAAGCTTAGGTATCTTAATAGTAATTATTTCTATACATATACAAAGACCTGATCTTTACCTCATTAACTTGCATAGATATCATGGTCATCTACTAACAAAGTAGATTTATTTGAGTATAAAGTTGAGTATCTGGTAGAAAAAGCTATTTTTTGAAAGATTTTTCAATGCCTGTGTGTGTAGCACAGATACTTATTATCTGAAGAACCTGGATAGCCACTAGGTCCACAGGTGAAGGAGGCTACAATAAAATGGCTTGGGTCAGGGGCTGGGCAGCCTCCCCTTAAAGACGGTTTACACATTCACCAATTCTTCATCTAAGCCTGCACCTTCTCATTCTATCACACATTTCACATTACCTTGGGTTAGGAAGAACAGCTTCCTGCTTCATGGTGTCTCACTTGATTTACCTGGTTTCTAAACAACCCTATACAGTAGAATGGACTCAACCCTAGAGCCATCTCTCCAGCTTAGTGGAATGGTCTTTAGAGGGCAAAGGCCTCAGTCTTCTTTGGATTAAGACATGGAACCTTTGAAGGGTCACTGTTATATGCGATGGGAGTCAGCTCCCTTCTATAATGAGTGAGGGGCAATCTTCACCATGCCTGCCATATGTGGACAAACAAAAAGGCACCACATAAAAAGTAACAGTCTGTGGGTGGAAGATTCCACAAATGAAAATAATAAATTTATGCAGTTCACAATTTAGCCAGGTAGAAGTATTCCCTTCCACCACCCCAATGGACTAAGACAAAGGTTAAAGTAAACACCATTTAAGACCACCCTGTGAATGTACTTGTAGTTCCAAGGCTACAACTCTAGGCTGAAAGGTTTCCTTTGAGAACTGTGAGGGGGCCTTCATCCTGGGGAGCAGTCCTACCACCTTCACAGCAGCCTCATTCTTCAACAATGGGACATAGAAACCAAAATGATTGCAATTGAAAGTCTGTTGAGCTCAAAATCAGTCACAAAAGTCGTTTCATCAGTACTGATCTAAAATATTATTTGTCAGGGAAATTACTAAGTAATTGCAGTAATATGTGCTTTACTTCAAATCATCATATATAAATGTTGTAATTACAAATGCGTTTTTACCAAGGCTTTCTTAGGTGTTCCCTCTCACACCATTTCCAAACTTCATAAGACAATTTTAGGGGAAAAAAAAAAAAAAGGTGTCACCACTCCTTCACCACCTGACAGGTTCCCCTTCCTTTCAGTGCCTGGAATGTTTTCTTTTCCTCTTTCTCCTTTCTTCCCCTCCTTCTTCCATTCTCTCCTTCCATCCCTCTTTCCTTTCCTTTTTCTTTGGATAAGGGGTCTTGCTATATCAATCATGCTACCCTGGAACTCACCATGTATTTCTGGTTGACCCTAAATTTACGACAATTGTGCTGCCTCTATCTCCCATGTGCTGGTATTATATGTGTGCATTGTCACACCTGGTCTAATTTGTGTGTGTGGTTTTGGTGGAGCTGGAGACCAAGGAGTGAGCAACAGCCACCGAGAAAGGAAAACGAAATGCTCTCCTTTACAAAGGCTCACTGGGAGACACAGCTGAGGAGCAGCTTTAGATTCTGAGCACACTACCAAAGGCAATGGGGAACACACTGTGTGCTCTGGCATGACCATGCTAAAACCAGGTAGGGTTATTACTCTTTCTAGGAATGATTACAAATAGAGGCAATTTAGCCAATATTGAGACATTTTAAGGAGAGGGCAGGGACCGAGGAAAGGGAGAGAGGGAGATTTCTCCTAGCTGTCAACGTGGGGTAATAGCAAATTTCTGAAATATCCTAATGAAAATGATCATCACACTAATAATGAATACCTACTAAGCTAATGATTACCATAGTGCCATATTTGTCAAAATACCTATTCAGTGAATGTGCCTCTTCCTGTCATTGGCACATGAGGATATGAGGCAGTCACATTTACTCTCTCTCTTCTCGTGGACATTTTAACAGTAGGAAATGAAAAAGAGAAAGAAGTCTATGAGGGCATTTAGGTAGTATCCAGGTGGAAAGCAAGTGTATTCACTAACCTAGAACAGGTAACCTACCCAGATTATTCTCACTTGAATAGAAAAGCAAATGAGCACCCAGAAAGTTGTCATTCCAATGCAAAGGCTATAACAAAAAACAAGCCAAAACCCCACTTATGCCAGGAGTAAACTGTAAATTAACATAACTGAACACTATACTGGAAATGAAATTGGAGAAACCAAAAATGGATTAACAGCCAGCTCCAGGATCTGAATGAAAAGAGAAGAGCTTGTTGGGGAGATGGCTCAATGGTTAAAAATGCTGACTGCTCTTGCAGAAGACCAGGGTTCAATTCACAGCACCCACATCAGGTTGCTCACAAGTGCCTGGGAATTCAGCTCCAGGGGATCAGATGCCTTCTTTTACTTTTCATAAGCACTGGCATACCTGTGTGTTGTGTAGCAGTTTCCTCTGAGGATAAAACTTGTAATTTTAGAGGAAGCCTTCTTAAGATACAGGATGTAAAAGGGAAGTGAAGCAACAAGATAATTTAAGGGCAGGGTGTTTGTATACAAGAATGTGCGACATGAGGATGTGCTACTGGGGGTAGTGGGAGAAATATTCCATTCTACAGGAAAGCCATTAAGACAATATACTGAGTAGTATTCCACTATGCAAACGTGCCACAGTTTCTTTATCCATTATTTAGGTGAGGGACATCTACGTTGTTTCCAGATTCTGGGTATTAGGAATAAAGATGCTATGAACATAGTTGAGCAAATGTCCTTGATGCATGGTGCAGCATCTTTTGGGTATATACCCAGGAGAGGTAAAGTTATTCCCAAGTTTTTAAGAAAGCACCAAGTTGATTTCCAAAGCAGCTGCACAGGTTTATACTCCCACCAGCAATGGAGGAGTGTTCCCCTTTCTCCACACCAATGGCAGCATGTGCTGTCACTTGATATTTTGACCTTAGCCATTCTGACTGGTATGAGAAGGAATGTCAGAGTCATTTTGATTTGGATTTCCTTGATAGCTAAAGAAGTTGAACATTTCTTTATGTGCTATTCGGCCATTTGAGACTCCTCTGTTGAGAATTCTCTCTTTAATTCTGTGCTCCATTTTTAAATTGGGTTGTTTTGTTAATGTAATATGACTCAGCTATTAAAAACAAAGAAATCAATAAATTTGCAGGCAAATGGATGGAACTAGAAAATATCATCCTGAGTGAGGTAACCCAAACCCAGAAAGGCATACATGATATGTACTCACTTACAAGTGGATTTTAGCCATACAGTACAGGATAAGCATACTACAAGGCAGTAGTAACAAGAAAATAAGTAACATAGAGGATCCAAGGGAGAATGCCTAAATCTCACTCAGAAGGGGAGATAGAATAGACAGAAGTAGTGGCTGAAGAGAGAAAACAAGGTAGGAGAGGAGGTGCAGAGAGTTAAGAGGATGGAGATCAGACCTGGGTAGAGTAAGAGGACAGAAGTCCTATAGAGAAAAGAAAAATTGAGGGTGGGGTTATCTCTGAGACAAGCTGGAGAACTAAGTCAGGGTAGGCTCCTTGGAGGATATGAGGGGGATTCAAGCAGAGACTCCTAGTCGCAAAGGCCACAGAAACTGAAGAAGACACCCTCTAACTAATCTCCTAGCAAAGGGAGGGGAACACCAACCCACCCACAGAAACTTCGACCCAAAATTTACTTTGCCTACAAGATGTGCAAGGATAAAGACAGAGCAGCTAGTTAGAGCAGCAAATGAGGGAATGCCCAAACAATGTCTGACCCAACCAAAGAGCGGTGCTATTGAAGAGGGCCAACCCCTGACACTATGAACAATACTCTGCTAAGCTTGTAGACGGGAGCCTGACAGAGTTGTCCTCTGAGAGGCTCTACCGAGCAGCACCTCTAAACAGATGATGAGACTCACAGCCAAACACTGGGTGATGTATAGGGAGTCTTGTGGAAAAGTTGGAGGAAAGAGAAAAGGACCTGGAGGTGACAGGAATGCTTCAAGAAGGCCAACAAAGCCAGGAACCAGGGCCCAGAGGGCCTTGCTGAGACTGAAGCATCAATCAAGGACCATGCATGAACTGGACCTAGGCCCTCTACAAAGATGGGCAGCTTAGGCTTCATGTGGGTCCTCTAGTAAGGGAAGTGAGGACTTCATTTACACAGAGACTCACTTGGAGGCTTACTGATCACTTCTCCCTGGCAGGTCTGCCTTCCCAGCAAAATGAGAAGATGACAGGCTTAGCCCTGATACAACTTGATGAGCAGGGCTGGATGGGAAAGGGAGCTCTCTTTTTCTGAGGAAAATAGGGGCAGGGAGGGGAAAAGGGAGAAAGAGAGATTGGGACTGGAAGGGAAGAAGGCACTGGGCTAAAACAAGGATGTAAAGTGAATTTTAAAACCAAAAATAAACAATATATTGAGGTAAATGACTCAATACAGCTGTGGTAAATTCCTGAAACTGATCAGGTACAGTAGATCTCTCCTTTCCCAAGAGTACAAAAGCAGTAAAGACTGTTAAGAGCCACTCTTGGACCAGCCAAGCTGCAAAGAAGAGCCTGAGATAAGCTGAAATTAGCAGAGACCAGCTGAGCTGCCTGAAAGAGGCTCAGACCGTGGAGCCACCTGTAAAGAATCTTCCACAGTGCACTGAGATGCTGGCAAGCTGTTCAGTGTCCTCTAGATTTCCAGTTTCTGTGAGCTGTTGCCCATGCTGGGCTGGGCTTCGGTGATACATCTGTCTTTGAGTCACTTTTTTTCTCCTATAAGAAGCCCTAATAAAACACATGCATTTACCAAGTTGGACTTTGGTAGTGTCCATATTCTCCTCTGTCCTAGGCTCTCTTTCAGGGATGAGTAGACATATGCTATGTCTATGAGTAGACATATCACATCTCCCAAGGAGCCTGCCACACAACACTGTGGTAACTCACATGTGTGCGTGCACACACACACACGTGAACGCAAGCATATACATACACACACACACACACACACACACACACACACACACTTGTGAATAAATATTTTTGAAAATAAAAGAACAAAGGTAAAAATATAAAATTATAACGCATAAACATTCCTGGGTTGAGAAGGTAGGTAGGTACATATATCAAATTTACAAGAGCAACTGGTTCTGGAAGACAAGGATGACAAATGGACCACTGGCTAAAGAACTTGGACTTTATCTGTAATTTCTTTTGGATTACATTAAAATTTACTAATTTTGTAGAAAAGCTGGCAGTAATTTTTACTTTTCCCAAAATAAAGTGGCAAGTGAATGCCTTAGCATAAAAAGTAAAGGAATGTTGACCCATGCAGGTGTGGGGCGGCTGTTATCATAGAACCTAACAACGAAAGACTTTCCTTAAACTTCTCCACGTGGCAGCTCTCCTACTCAGAAGGGCAGTCTTCACTGGCAGTGCACTCCAGCTTACTTAGAAAGCATGACATAATTCTGTAAATTTAAAAGCTGACCTGTATTAACATGTTCTTTCTCCTGAATCACCTAAGAATTATGTGGTATATGTTTGAAAACACAGGACAGGAGAAGGCTGCTGGGATGGCTCAGTGGATGAAGGCTCTTGTCACCAAGACTGACAACCTGGGTTCCAGCCCTCAGACCCACCGGTGGAAGGAGAAAGCCAACTGCTGTAAGTTGTATTCTGACCTCCATGGACAAACCATTTGTTACTAAATGTATAAGCACCCAGTTATGATGACGACACCCAAACTGTACGGTTACAAAACTAATTTTACTTAAATATTCTAATTTTTTTTAAAAGTACCTTTCTAAAAATAGTTAATTTTTTAAGGAATCAAATGACTGAAGCAAGGGATCCATTAAGTGAGCAGCTATAACTCAACACTTCCCAAAGAACCTTTAGATGCTTATTGTGCAGAGAGAGCCATGAAATAACTGCCAACATCTCTACCAACTCCACTCTCACATTCAGTAAAATGTGGCACTCAGTGACGGCTCCAAAATGCTTCAGCAGGACCATCACACTAGTATGAAAGAAAGCAAAAGTGCTAACTGCTGCTCCAAGAAGGAGCATCTAAGCTTACGTATCCAGTCTTCTGTTCCATCATCACTATGCCACCAGTAGTAATAACAAGCTTATTTAACAAGGTGTTGAGTGCTGAGTCCCTGCCTAACCCAGTGATCAGCAACTTGTGCAGATTTCATAATTTGCCTACTCCCACCAGCCACTCCATGATACTAGCTCTGTTCTTCACTTTGTTCACTCTGTTCTTCACCATAGACAAAAAGGATGCAGATCTGAAATGTCTCTTCCCAAGTCTGGCAGATACCACAAAGAGGAGAAAGCATTTTAACTGACAATGGAAGGCAGGCATTTAACTAGTAGATAATCTATACAGACAGAATGCTTTATGAACAATATAGCTAAGTGGGATTATTACATCTAGAACAACAACAACAAAAATAATGCAACAAAGCAAAGCAAACACGCTACAAATTTACACCACCTCGCAGAGACATTCGTCCCCTACACTTTAAAACAGCCATCAGAGAACGTTTACTTGCTGTAGTTATCAGATCTAAACTACATATACCAAGAAACATTTAGTTACAGAGTGGGGCACACTGAGCTCTATCATCCTCTTGCTCTGAGACAAGCAGAAAGCCAGAGGATATTTCATGGCAGCTGCTGGCCCTGAATGCAGTTGGTGCTACAGCTTCAATGAATCACAATTCTCTTATCTACTCTCGTCACAATCCCAAAGAATTCTGTTTTATTAAGATGCCCCAATGCACTTTTTTTGTGATGTCAAGTCAAAAATATCAATGATCAAAAATGAGGCAGTGCAGAGAACTACATATTTGGGCTCATTCCAGACCCCCCTCCAGAGCAATGGCACTCTGTGTCCAGCAGCTGTTTCTACTTACCTGTGGAGAGACAGGTGCAGCACAAAAGGAGCCCGCGACTCTGCACCTGCTCCCTCAGACCCAGCCCAGGTCGTTGGTAAACATGACCTTTGTCAGCCTGTCACAGGAGCAGATGGTCGGAAGACCAGGGCTCTCTCATCCACTTGACTTTGCTTCAGTTTAATCCACTCAATTTAACCAATCTTACAGAACTCTATTCACAGGTGCTTAAAGCTGTACCAAAGTTAGGTTCCTCCAGGAAAGCCCTGACAGAGTACACTGAAGCAAAACTTTACCAGGCCATGGGGATGTGGACAGACAGCATGAAATTAAGAGAAAACAAAACAACACAACAAAAAACCTCAAAGACACTTGTGGGGGCTCATACCTAAAATCCCAGCACTGGGTGAGCTAAGGCAGGAGGATTGAGACCCCAAGGCTAGCTTAGATTACATAAAAAAGTATAACATTATATATATAAAATCTGGGCTGTATAATGAGACCTCCCCTCAAAAACCAAACACTTAGAAACACTACCCACATGCCTGTTCCTAATGAGTGACCTTGTTGTAGCTCAAGCCAAAAACTTCTGGGTGCTGTTTGGCTCAAGATCACTGATGCCTTATGACCACGGCAACAAGAAAGCTAAAACAGGACAATTCCAAGTTCAAAGTCAACCTGTATTAGAGAAAACTAAAACTAGAGCAGGAAAGGAGGCAGTGCGGGATGAGGGGTGCTAGACAATAGTGAGGAGAAGCAGGAAGAAAGTCCTGTGGACTGGGGTTGTTGAATCGATTTAACCTGTAGAAAATTCATTCCAACATTCAAAATGATCAAGCTACTCAACCTAGAAGCCACATTGTTTTTGTATAAACATGAGAGAGTAAAAATTCTAGTCAACCCATATCTACTTAAGGACATTTATAAATAGTAATGCAATAAACCTTGTATATGAGCATCTTTTAAGTCCTTATTTTTAATTCCTTGGGATATCAGATAAAGCTATCTAGGGGGAACTTACAAAAGGTATTATGAATGTGAGTTGGCTCCACCTACAAGCCTTCTACAAGGGCCCACCCAAGTCTGTATTAAGGACAAAAAACTTCCAGTGAGTGGCTGGATGGGAAAGTAGCCTGGAGTCCCAGGCTTGGGCCTTATTTCACCTTTACCATATAAAAGCTTCATCAGAAAAGAGAAAATACTTCAAAAGCACAGAGAATAATTCCCATCTATGTTAAATGTAATTTTCTTAAAATTATTCTTGGCCAGGTTTTTTAATCTTGTTCATTTTAAAAAATCATATCCTTAGAACACAATAAAACATAGATACTGAGATTTAATCATTAAACACCTCATACATCCACCAAAATACCACACTATGCCTGATAAATACATAAACATTAAGTAACAATGGAAAAAAAAACCCAAAACATTGGCTCAGGAATGGAACCATGATTAGAACACAACATATGACGATAAAAAAGACAAATCAAAAATGAAAAACCAGACCACCAAGTACATATGTATTTGTACATATGTACACATGTCTACAAACATGAGGGTTTTCATAATAGCTTTACTCATAAACACCAAAACAGGTAGAGGTACCCTAAGCTTTTCAACTGATTATTCATGGTCCATGTGTAAAATGGAATAATACCACTCAAAAATGAAAAGAAATCAACAAGTAGGCATTAAGTTATTGTATAATTCAAAGGCTGATTTCTGTATCCCCCATATCTGGTTGCAAACCTTATTTTAAGAATCTCCTGTCTTAATGTTGTATAAACTCTGCTCCTCATTGATTCCCTGCTATGTCAATAAAGCAGCTTCTATCCAATCACTGAGCAGGGGAACTAATAGGGCTGGACTTCCTAACCAGGCAGGGGAGGAAGAGTTGGAGGATAGGAAATAGAGGACTGGGCCACAGGAGATGTCCAGGAAAAGATGAGGAGAGAGGAGCTGTAGCAGGAAAGCTACAAAATGTAAGCATCCTGGAATGAAGTCAAATTAGATAGAGGGTTAAGAGCAGAGCATAACTGCTCAGTTCTTATGTTGTGAAGCTTATTATAAACAAATATAAAGAGTCTCTCCTGAAAGGCAAAGATGATGGACATCAGAAGAAGAAGAAAACAGAAAACAAGTTAGGAGCCTGCCACAGAGGGCCTCTGAAAGGCTCTGTCCTGCAGACTATCAAAGCAGATGCTGAGACTTACGGCCAACTATGGGCAGAGTGCATAGAATCTTATGAAAGAAGTGGAAAATAGTAAGATCTCAAGAGGGCAGGAGCTACACAAAGAGAGCAACAGAACCAAAAAAAAAAAAAAATCTGAGCACAGGGGTCTTTCCTGAGACTGATACTCCAACCAAGTACCATGCATGGAGATAACCTAGAACCCCTACACAGATGTAGCCCATGGCAGTTCAGTGTTCAAGTGGGTTCCATAGTAATGGGAAGATGAACTGTCTCTGACATGAACTGATTGGCCTGCTCTTTGATCACCTCCCCCTGAGAGGGGAGCAGCAGCCTTACCAGGCCACAGAGGAAGACGATGCAGCCACTCATGATGAGATCTGATAGACTAGGATCAGAAGGAAGGAGAGGAAGACTTCCCCTATCAGTGGACTCAGGGAGGGGCATGCGTGGAGAAGGGAGAGGGAAGGTAGGATTGGGAGGGGAGGAGGGAGAGGTTTATGGGGGGATACAAAGTGAATAAAGTGTAATTAATAAAAATTAAAAAAAGAAAAATGTCTCAATTATTTACATGAAAGCCAAGTTAAGAGAAAAACTAAAGAAACAAACACAGTTATATGACAATAACTGTAACAAGCAGCAATATTAGTAAACCACAACTACATTATGCTAAATGAAAGAAACCGGAAAGAAAGGATTCATAGTAGAGAAAAAGAAAATATCTATTTCTGCTGTCTTCTTGGATTTTCAGGTTGGGCCCTGGATATAAGACTGATGAAAGAAGACATGAAAAAGAAATATAAACAAACTTATTTAGTATAATACAAGGGGATTTCCTTATAAAGCCAAGAGTTGTCATAAGGAAATAAAGAAATACAGAAATAACCTGGATGGGTTTATGTAATATTTGGTGAAGAATGAAAGCTGAGAAAATATGACAGGAGGCTGAAGCTGAAGACAGTAAACTGAGCACAGCTAGGCAGACCTGTCCATACAGACTCTGATAGGTGGCCCTTGGTCACTGAACATGAGGATACCCCTTCCCACTGGGTATGTGGATTTCTCAGGTGACACTTTTCTGTGAAGGTCACAATGACCATTTCTCAAATTCCTTCAGTCTAAAACAATGGCATCCTTAGGCACCACACTTGGGGGTAACACATTTGGAACCTCATCTAACTCCACACTGGATAATTCCATCCATATGCGATCTAGAAAAGACAAAACCCAGAACAGAGAAGCGATCCCTGCCTACCAGGACTTGCCTTGAGAAGATCTGGGCATCAGAGTACAAGGATGCCATTTTACAGGTAAGCCAACTACTCTGGACCTGGGCTATATCTGTAACTACAACATTCAAACATGGTGTTCGTGAAGAAACGAGATATCAAGCAAAATTTAAAAATCCTTAACATGAAATATATAGGACTATATGCTATTACCTCATATTCTTAGTCTATATGTTCTGGAGCCCTTGGCAACTTCTCATGTTGATTCCTATGAGAAGTTCTAACAGAAATACCAGAAAAGTAAACTGTGCCCCCTGTTCTTCTGTCTGTGGTGTCTAAAGCACAGGTTATTTACAGGACATTTGTGTTGATCATTCATTGAGTGTTTAAGGCCCCAAACTCTAAGGTACGTAAACCCTCTAACAAAGCAAACAAAGCATGGTTCTCTAACGACATGAAAGGGCAAAATCAAATCAGGTCATTCTCTTCCAAAACCCAGAGAGGCACAGAAATAAAGAAACGAGGGGAAATGGCCCTCAAAAGAGGGAAGATAAAGAGAATTTGGGAAGAGAATGGACTCTATCAAAACTCTGCGCTGTAGGATGAAAACCTGCCAGTCAGGAGAAACACTTCATGAACAAGAAGGAAAGGCTCTACTCACAAAGAAAAGCAAATTTGGCCAACATCCTGTTTAAATGGGTAAGGTTCCGAGGCTCAGAAATACTCCAAGTTATGGGTCACACACTGGAGAGAAGAGTCGGAATTTAGGGTGTTCCTTGAACACCTAGAAGAGGAGGTGCTGAGAGGTCTAGGAAATCCTGAGGGAGATAAGGAATTTGCTGCTATCAAGTGTCAAAGACAACATACTAGCAAAAGATGGAGGCAAGTAAACGCAGCCCCAGATAAGCCTCTTGTCTTGTTATTGATTCTTTGAATCTCTAGTTCATTTGTCAAGTATAAACAAATATTACCTGAAATGGTTGTTTTAAAGTTAAATCCATAGAGGCTGTTTTAGCTGATGTATAACATGTAGGGTAAATTATTTACTATGACTTCTAAACCACATCAGAGTAGTTTGGAATTTAAGAGGTGAAGTACTTATGATCAGGAAGGACCTCTTGGGGAACATGGCTTTGAGGGTATACAGAGGTTCTGAGCCACAGAAATGAATAGCACCATCTGAGTTCAGTTCTAAGCTTGTGCATCTTCTTCACATGCAGGTCGATGTAGTCGGTGTTTCAGAGAGCTGGGAACAATACTGCTGTTTGGAGGCACAAGAACAGGGTGGATTCTGTACAGAGGAGCACTGAAAGACTGTCACAGATAAACACCTTCAGGGAAGCAGGGAGAAGATCACTAGATAAACATAGAAGCCAGATTTGGGCTCTGTTGCTTTATTATCTAAGCCTGAGTTCCTACTCCATCCCACCATCAAAACTCATGACATGGAATACACATAAAAAAAAAAAATCTTACAGTCTAGTTAAAGTGATAAAATATAGCACCTCACAAATAACTACAATGCAACACAGAAAAAGTAAATGCACCACACTGTGCAGAGAAGAGGGACATTTGTAGAAGAGACATGAGGGTCTATCCTACAACTGTTATAGCAATTTGAGCTTACTGTGTATGAAGGACAGAGGGTCAGTAAAGGCCTCTATCTTGGTAGGAAACATCTAGAGAGATGACCTTGACAGGAACAGCAGAAAGTGGGATAATCGAGGCCAAGGCTGGAAATGGAGAGCACTTGTAACTTCCCAGCCTGAGGGATTAGGTTATAGCTACACAAAGCCAACTGCAGGCACAGTGGACTGTGGAAGAAACAAAGTCAAAACAAGGCAAGTGATAGATTGAGATGGTAGGAGTAAAGAGATCTCAATCCACAGACTTAAAACAAGGACCAAGTCATGACTCATGTGAGGACAGGGAACAGAAAGAAATGAACACAGAACTAACAGAGTCATAAACAAGTACTCTGGGTTCGTACTGAGAAATAGCTGAAGAAACAGAACCATGGCTGATTTGGGTATCGCACAGTAAGACTAAAACAAAGGTGTCAGTTCTAGGGCTGCCAGCTCAAGCATTCTGGATTCTGGCTAGATAGAACCAGTTCAGTCAGTTGTACCAGAAGACACCTGAGGATTCTGTGACAATGGGAATGAGAGAGTAAAGGTAACAGAGGGTTCTGAAAACTTAGACATACGTTCAAGTCAGCAGGCTAAAAATTCCTCAGGTCTTGTCAGGTTTTAGGCTACAGAGCTGTGGGTGAGATTTTGTCAGGGTCAGAAGCACTACCCTGTTTAAGCACTGGGGACATCATTGTACCTCTCACTTACAAATTGCTGATGAGCCTATTTTTGTTCTACACTTAACAACACGGCCTGAAGTAAAGCTTGACTTGCCACACTGGTCTTCCTATCACATGGCTATTCAGGCCAAAAGGTAAACACCTGATTCTCCGGTATTCAGAGCAGTCACACATTCATGTTCTGCAACATAAGCTGCAGGAGGCTGAATTTATACTTCATCACATTGTCTTCCAGCACCTTGCACATACAGTATGTTAAGTAAATGTGTTCACTGACCTGAGTGCACTGACCTTCTTAAGCTCATAGGGCTAATGTACTGCTATGATTTGCTTTCTGTTGCTGTGATAAAACACTGAGCAAAAAGCATCTTGGGGAGGGAAGGGTTTATTTGGCTTTGGCTTCCACTTCCAGGTCACAATCCATGGTTAGCAAAGTGCTCAAAGAGCTCAAACTTGAACTAAAGGAGAAGCCATGAGGTATACTGCTTACTGGCTTGCTCCCAGGCTCACACTGAGCTATCTTTCCTGTAAAGCCCTGCTTTACCTGCTAGGGAATGGCACCACCCACAGTGGGCCTGACGATATTTACATTTACATACATGCTCAGCCCTTTTACCTCAATTAGCAATCAGAAAGAGAACCCACAGACATATCCACAGACCAATCTGATAGGCATTAATTCCTCGAGTGAGATTTCCTCTTCTCTGGTGGGTTAGGCTGACAACCAAGACTAACCATCACACAGGTCTACCAGTGACACTTTTAGAATGGGAACAAATACAGCTTGTGAGGCAACAGTAATACAGCATTTCAGATACGGCCTGTTTCAGTTCTGAAGCAAGCAAATAACTTCCAGCCAGAGTTTGTGCTTTCGCTAAATCTCTGCAAAGGGGGGAAGGGGGGGACAATAAAAGCACACTAAAGGCTATATTCAGGTACACTTCCACAAAGAGAAGACTAAGCACACCCAAGGTGGTGTGGCTATACTTATGTTATTACATGCACAAAGTTAAACCCTCATATCCACTGTTTATATTCACAGCATCAGACATCACATAGCCTCTCCCCATGGGGCAGCATCCTCCCTTCTGAATGGCACAAGGAAAGTAGTGTGGCACTGACAGGTCACTCCCATTGTTTTCCTATAACAGACTTTCAGCCTGCAAGAACAGTAGCTAGCAGCCTGATGAAATAACTTCAGAGTTTACATGTTATTACTGACACTCCACAGATGAGGAAACGAGAGACTCAGAAGATATAAAGGCTGGGACAAGATCACAAGCCCAAGAAGCAACATAATTTAAATTTAAGCCAGATCTGCCTGACAAAAAATTGTATAGTCTTACCCAGGCACATACCTGTACTCCCAGCATCCAGGATGCTGAGGCAAGAGGATCGTTTTAAGTCAGCCTTGGTTGCACACTGAGATATGCATATGTATACTTATTCTTCTAAGAAACCCATTTCTTACATGTTCAAAATAAAAACATAGAAAATGGAACAAGATGAGTAGGAAGCATGAAATTTCTCACCAATGTACAAAAGTTTCCATTTTTCCTAAAACATATCTATTACTTAAAGGGATTATTTCTGGCAGACCTCTGAGATGGCTCAATGGATATAGGAGAATGCTGCTAGAGCTTACATCCTGAGTTCCATTCCCAGGATCACACGGTGGAAGAAAAGACAAGTTTCCTCTGACCTCCATATAAGCATGGTGTGGCAGTGCACTCATGCACGCACGCACGCACGCACGCACGCACGCACCGTACACCACACATCCTCTCCCAATCCTACACAACCCCATGCCATCCCCAGCACGCACCCTCCTTCCACCTACCGTACATGTCCGCAAGCCCTTACACATACAACACACCCACATACAAATCACATCCACTCCCCCCATACACACCCACATAAACTGCACACGTATATACATAAATAAATATGTATATATTTTTACATTTTTGGGGGCTGGAGAGACAGTTCAGTGTTCACTGTTCTTGCAGAAGATTGGGGTTCCGTTCCCAGAACTATGGCTACAGTTTTAAGGAATCCAGTAATTTCTTCTAGCCTCCAGGGACAACTGACACACAGTACAGAACATGAACACACACATGAAACAGTATTTTTAATGTCTAAGAGATGACTGCTACAGTTTTCTGTTGGTTGCTTTTCCCTTCCAGGGCAACTCTACCCGCAGGCAGCAGGGGCCTCCTGAGCCTTCTGCCATGTTGGTAGGAAGGAGCAGAAGCTTGGTCTCATTTGTCTGACAACATCTGGACAGAAAGTAGACAGTATTTCCTGTCCCAAGTGGAAGGTCTGCTACTTATAATGCCAGAGACTCGTCTAATCGCCAGACTGGCTCTGCCAGCATTAAAGCCTAGGAACTTAAATGGAGCAGCAGCCCAACGGTGTGTGCTCATCCCGAGTCAGCTCCCAGCCCCAGCAGCAGCTGGTAAAACGGGATGCTAATTCATTACAGATGGTAGAACATGGCCTACATTTAATTTATTTACATTTTCATAAATCTTGGATCTTCAGTGACGATGTCAGATTATTTTAACATGTAAGTTTAGACTTTTTCATTCTGGTCAATGCTCAATAAAAAATTAATGTTTATATGCTAAAAATTCTTTTAACAAGCCCAATTAGGCCTATATTCCCACAGTTTGTATTTTATAAGCTATTTAAGCTGGTGAGCCTTTCCTGAATGTCTTATTACACAAATCACGTGCAAAACTAGAAAAAAAAAATTAGGCCTAAATCACACCAAAATGTTTCCAATACAACCCTTTCACAAGAGGCATGCATGCCTGGTGCCTTTGTATTCTCCAGCCCTGACATTTCAGCGAGACTAAGAGTTTAATAAATTGTAAGGTTATTAAATAGCTCTTGAGACCACCCCCCCCCCCTGTTTTCATCACTTACGGCAAAAGTGACCAATAATACAAATGACTGCTTAATTTTGAATAGACAAGCACACAGAGAAAGAATGGACCAAGCTGAAATGCTTGCGGCGGTGCTGCCCCCTCCTGGAGTCAACAATCCTACCCCCTCCCCACTTCTACGGAACAACAGTGAACATGAAATCTTGTAACTCAAACACTAGAAAGGGTGCAAATTTTTCCTGAGTATTTTAAAATTTATGTTTATCACTTCAAAAGCACATACACACACACACACACACACACACACAGTTTTCACATTATGAACAATGGTTCTCCATGAATCTCCCACTTACTGAGAGAGCAAGGGAGTGTTGATTTTGAAAAGTCTTGAACCTTCATCCCAATTTCTCAAGGCATTTGTACATAACCCCACCCCCACCCCAGCTCTTTTCCCTGTCACACCAGGATAGGACATGTTCCTAAACCCTTGCTTGGCTAAGCTTATCAGTGTTTCTTCTCTGAAACGATTCTCCCATCAATTAAGATGCTCTCCAGTAAATTCAACTCTTGCTTTCTCCTTCCTTGTTCTGTTTCATCAAGGCGTAAAGTAGCTCACATAGCATCAAAACAAAAACACCTTTCCTCTTTCCTCTACACAATTTTATTTTCTAGTGTGTCATTCCAATTCTTTAAAAACTTGGGGATACCCAAAGCTAGACTGTATGGGGCTTTAATGATGTATACACCTCCAGTCCAGTTCAGTGCCCTTCAATCCGGATTAGATACAACCGTAAGTAACATCAAAGCACAACCTTCCCATCCAGGACCACCACCTCCAGACCACTTCAGCACAGAATTCTGGAACTGCCAATACTATTCCTCAATTACTGAAGTCAGGCTTTTTTTTTTTTTTCTTTTTCTCCCTTTTCAACTCCTACCCCTATAATCCATCTATCACATCAATTCCTCACCACAACCTCCCAGATAACAAAAGAGGCCTGGCCATGAACAAATCTTTGGTTTCAAGGAATATAGCAAAATATTCAAGGTGAAGACAATGTTAGGAAATTACAATACCATACAAAGCAATGACTTTAAGACATCCACAGATGCATACAGGGTAGCTGACCCTGGTGGGTGTGGGTCTGGGTCAACAGAGTCCCTTTGCTGTAAGCTACTGTTTCTCAAACCTCACTGAGAGAAAAAAAAAATCAAGATCTGGTTCACAATTGCTTGGCTGTATATATTTGAGAAAGTTACTGAAATTGTCTGTGATTCCGTTACTCGTTTACAAATTAGGTAAATTACAGTGCATATCTGACAATGTGCCTTTGAGATGGTGATTATAAACGTTTTCAAATAGAACAGTGTTTGGTATATAATAAAGCAATGGGTGGGTGGGTGGATGGATGGATAGATGGATGGACAGATAGATAATAAATAGCTAGATAGATAATGTAGGTTTTTTTTTTTTTTAATGCTTCCTTAAACCTAGGGACCTGTGATATAAAGAACAAACAAACAAGAAATCAATCTCCTAGAAATTTAACAGGCTTCCAATGTTTTTATTTTTTTTGATGCAGTCTCAAGTTTTAGGATAAGTAATTTAACTGTTCTCTAAAATTAAAGCATGAGATTTGAGTTGCCATACCAAATTATCTGTTCTGATACTTCTTTAGCACTCTGCTATAATGTCTGAGTTCCAGAGCCTTACAATTAAGCTTTAGGTGATGAATTTGAGTGAACATGTATAAACTCCTACAACAAAAAGACTCATAACTTGTACTAGTCTATCGAGGTGTCTAAAACAAAACACCACAGGCTGGGTAAGTCATAAACGGGCATGGTTTACTGTAACTAGTTCTGAAAGCTGAGTTCAAAGCTGATTAAGTGTCCAATGAAGGCCTGTTTCTCATGGGTGGAGGCATCTAAGTGTGCTCAGTAGGCAGGAGGGACAGGAAGACAGGCTTCTCAGCCAATTTTCTAAAGGCAAGAATCCCATTCTCCGGGACTTCGCACCCAGGGTCCATTGAAACCCATAAAGGTAACTAACTCCTTTGTAATACTGCACTGGCCTCAAAGCCAAGATTAAATTTTCAGTATGCTTTGAAGACAATTTTGGTAATCAAAATTATAATACTGAATTAATCTTCTGAAGAGATAATCAGGAAAGCACACATTTAGAAAAGCAAACCTTTTTAGAATAATAAAGAAGATCTTACTCTAAAATATGTATCTTAAATTAAAATACATTAAATAATAAACCCCTGGATATATTTTGAGACACATGATACACTTTTTGTGTATTCACATCTACAAATAAAGCTATCTGGAACTACACAAATAATCTCTTGTATGAGGGATAAGCCTATCTTTTCACAAATCCCACATCTCAAGCAAAGGACAGAGGGCTGAGGTTACAATTCAGTGGGAGAGGCCTGGCCAACCACATGCAGAACTCTGGATTTTATTTTCAGCATTGCAAATACTAAAACACAAGATTTTAGTCCAGACATCTATGTGAGCTGAGACCAAACCATTTATTAACTCAAATCCTATAGTGCCTATAAGCATTCTTAGTTCACAGAGAAGGGCCAAATATTTTGTTAGTAAACAATTAAATGGTGTGGTACGGTGATGCATAAATTGAACAGGAAATATGTATAGATTTCCTGAAAATTAGAGTTCTGGATCAAATAAAACATTAGGTTTGATATCTGTGAAGTTTAACCTTTTTTGTCAATGTACAAGGATTTGGAATCACCATGAGTGGGTCTGTGAAGGTGTGTGGGAGGGACATGTTCTCAGAGAGTAGAGTGTATTAGGAGCTATAATGGTCCTGAGTGTGATGACCCATGGGCTGGGGTCCCAGACTAAGTGGAAAAGACAAAGCAAGCCTAGCACCAGCACTCTTCACCCTCTTTCTTGCTGCACCTGCCGTGTGGCCAGCTCACCAAGGCCTTGGCCTTGTGCCGCCATGCCCTGCCTGCCATGAGAGGCTGGGGTGCTGTATGCTGCCACTTAAACTGTGAGGCAGAAGAAATTCTTTTCTACGTTGCTTTTGTCAGGATTTTTGTCAGAGCAACAAAGAAAGGAACATAGAATCGAGACCCAAAGTCTGGAGTGGCAGCAAATGAGCTCCTAGCAAACCATAACAAGAAAGGATTCAATAATTAATTTCTGAGCTACAGTTAATCTCCTCAAGGGACTGACAGATGCAGGGTTATAATTGGGACCTTAAATGTTCTACAAATGTCCATGTGTTGAAGGCTTGCGCCTCAGCTGGTGGTGTTATTGTGAGGGAATGGAAACGTGAGGAGGTGGGGAAAAGTTAGGCAGGGGGACGCTCTCAAAGAGTATATTGGGACCTCAGGACCATAACCTTCCAGTCACCAAGGGCTAAGCAGCTTTCTCTGCCACTCAGTCGATCACATCTACTGACTGCCTGGAGTCTTGACAGCAACTGGGTCAAATGTCATTGACAGAAACCTCTGAAGCAGTGGGCAAATAAAAATTGCCTCCTTACATATTTTATCACACGATTCAGGAATGCCTAATGCAGGAAGCACTGAAAGATTCCCAGGGGTCTTAGGCCAGGACAGCACAGGCCTGCTACTCTGATCCTGCTTACCAGGAGGGCAAGCACTCAGGCTCGTCGTCAATGCTGCTAAGTGTGTTTACAAACCATTTTCTGTCACTAGATAACTGTGTCTTCTTCAACAAGAAAGGCAGGAGTGAGCTTCCTGTACACCAACAGGAAACAATGCATGTATATCGTTGAGAAAAAAACCTGAGCTTGGAATGGAGTATTTTTTTCAAGTTTGTTTTCTCTTATCACTTGCTGAAATTCTACAGTTCAGAACACTGGAAATAAGCTTTTGGTAATCACAGTGCCTGCATTTTTTTCTATGAGAGATTAAAGATTCTTTCATATCATGCTACCCTCATTCCAGATTATCCGAGGTATCATCCATTACTTCAACATATGTAATTACTAGCCACAGAGATACATTTTGTTATTTAATGTAGAAGCAAAGAAGCTATATTATGAAGATATTCTTTTTATGTTGATAATATTTTCCTTTAATTCCTATGAATTTTATATCACAGGTTTTAAAATAATAACCAAGAAAAGTGAGCCCAGACATTCCCACAATTGGCTAATTTCCTTTAGTCACCTGAAATTTCTGGTCTATGACCTTTGAACTATAGTTATATGGGCACCTTTGCAGTTAAGAAATGGGAGAGCAAAGAAACATGATGGTGGCTTACCCCTACTTTTCCTGTGTAGTGATCTCTCTGAAGATAAGCTAAGCATGGGCTGTTAACCATCTGTGTGCCACAGCACTTGTGAGTAAGCAAGAACTACAGCGGTCAACTGTAGTCACATTACTGTAAAGTCTCACAAACATGGAGTCTCAGAATGTGCCCAATGTACAGGGCTGCTACTTCCAAGTTTCACATGAGAAGACCGCAGCTTGTGGAATAAGTTACCTGCTCAGAACTTACCTACATGGCTGGTGGTCATGGCAGAATTCAGGCAGTATGAGCTGATGGTCTGCCTGGTCAGCAAATGGGATTTAGCTGGTGAGGGAAAATATTGTTCTGCTGGGATCTGAATACAAATGAGCAAATTTCAGGAGATCCAAAAAGACGGCTGATGTGTTTTTGGTCTATCACCACACACTTCACTTCTACATGCAACAACAAGGGTTTTCAAGCACTTCACAGCTCTATATGAATACACAGAAACAACAGAGGCAGAAAGCCAGGGGAAATGTTATCTCACAGTAGGCATATTCAAACCAAATGTGGGGGAAATCATGTGGGCATTTTAAAGGGGCTGGATGTGCCTGGACACTAGGTGGGGCCCAGCAGAAGAATGGGACGGCAGCGATGACACCATCAGAAAAGCTTGCCAACCACATCACTGGGTATGTG
This sequence comes from Psammomys obesus, assembly GCF_907164565.1. Taxonomy (NCBI): domain Eukaryota; kingdom Metazoa; phylum Chordata; class Mammalia; order Rodentia; family Muridae; genus Psammomys; species Psammomys obesus. The sequence goes on from NW_026594462.1 coordinate 2,412,956, forward strand.
CAGTTCCACTTGCCATTTCCAGAGCATCCACAATATCAGAGGGCAAGGCCCAGGGGACTGCTTCTGGGGTTGAAATCACCAACCAGACTATGCTCAAATAACAGTCGCAGCTCTAGAATCCTGCCAAGGTATCCTGATACACTGTGCTGTTATAAGTAGCCTAGAAAACTCCGTAATGGCGGAGTTCTTAACTAAAGCTGCTTGTGTTCTAGCAAATAGATGCTGTGCCTTGCAATCTTCATGTTCCTAGTCACAACAAAAAGAACCAGATGCCAACTCCTTGCTGTCCTTCCCTGTGCCGCCCCAATGCTATTAAGTACTTCAGCAAGTTCTAAACACTATGCAACAGACCTGAGACATTGTTCTTCTATACTATTTCAACCATTCTTCAGGGTGCAGCTCAGTGCCACTTATGACACTCACTAGCTGCACTTCCATTACAGTTCTTTTTCATCCTTAAGCACACCTGAAAGATAATCTTAAGGTATGAGTGAAGCAAACGCTTCCTCAGCTTGTACAAACAAAAAATATGATTTTAAAATAATCAAAGAAAATACACTTTAGTAATTATTCACTCTTTTTCATATATATCAGACATTAATTTGTAAGTTGTTTCAAAGGCCAAAGATCATTTGGCTAATTTAAATAAGCAGCTGCTCTACTTTATTAAAATAACTATTGCAATGGTAAGCAGTTTAAAATTGCCCATTATGTGACTGCCATTAAGGATGGCTAGCATCACCCCCAAACAAAATCAGGTTCATGATTTATTTTAATATATTTCCGACAGTGGAGATCATGAATGACATCACCTCAATTCACTGCTGAGAGGAGACACTGAACAGATGAAGTGCTGTTCAAAGTCAGTATTGCCCTGACTCAGAGGACAGAAGGATTAATGAGAAAAAGAGAATCTACCACATGGTGCTACCGGGCTCCTCACTGTGGTTTCACTGCATGCAAAGCCCCAGGGCCCCGCCTGGTACCCTAAATATGCACTATGTTTCATTACACCTTGGCCATTACCGTGCATGCTGATTACAAGTATCAATTCCTCTCAGTGTCACACACCTCTGCAGTCCCCCAGCACTCAGCTGTGAAAACTCTGCATCCTAGTTTTTCCCAACACACGGCCCATGCTGCTAAAACCACAGAGAGTAAATTATTTGTCACTCGATGGGGTGCCAATTCGGTTTCATAAGGATGACATCATGCCCATTTTACCAATAACAATGGCACTAACAAGAACTTGTAATCAACAAACCTCAGGCCTCTCCTAGCCCCGGCAGGTGCAACTCTTTTATGCTAAAAATAAGCCAACATTAGCTTCAGCTCAAAACTATTTCTTTTATCACAATGCTAAGCAGAAGTTGGCTTCCATAAGGCAGTGCAGCTGCTGCCGCCGAGGCCGCTTCTGCAGATGCCTGCATTAATTGTATCAAGGACATACTAAACTAAGTGCTTATTCAGCACAATGGCTATTGGGGAGCAGCTGGAGGCACAAGACAAACTGTCTTGAAGGGAATGTCCCAGCCCAGTGTGTAAATTACAATGATGAAGTACAAAGAGTCTAAGTTTAAGGGTCTAATATAACTGCAGAGCAGAGCAAAACTTTAGTGTTATCAGTGGAGTTTAGATCCAATAAATAAGGAGGAGAGACTTGCAGATTTCACCACCATTGCTGTTACTGTTGTGGGTGACACTGAGAGCCATCTCCACACAGCAGGAAGGGAACTCTTAGCCAGTAATAGGAGTGGTGTTGACGCTGACCCTCTTGCATGTGCAGCTCAGAATATAGCTCCCTCATGTATAGGGTGGTATGCCTGTGCACATTTGCATTAACTAAGTGGCAAAGCTAGAACAGCCTTGTTTACTACATAAGCAACACTTGGCTGGAAATTAAAAAAGCGCTGGCTACTTTTCTCCCTGGCTTACTCAGGCAAGCCCCTATAAAGCCTCACTCATCTGCTCTTACATCACTGACTCTGCGTGAATTCAAGGTGATTAAACACCATTCCAGGTGGCAGGTAATCACACAGCTTCTGATCCTAGGAGTTTAGATAGGGCTGGAGGAAGCATGCCTGCAAGCACTCCTGGAGAAGGACAGAACATAAGGTCAGAACAGGCCAGGGCCAGATTATGAAGACGCCTGCTTCTCTCTTGGTGTTTGTCAGGGTCTCTGCAATCACATTTATCTTCTCTAGAAAAGGTAGAGTGAGGATGGACACCCAGGAATTGGTTGGGAAACTGGCCCAAAACCATACAGTTGATCCAATAACCAGATCTTTGTGACTTGATCCTACATATAGCCTCTGTGCAAGGCTTCTCAGATGCAAATTCAAGCCTTGGGAAACTAAAATTGCATTTTTCGAGGAATTAAGAAATAGGACTGGAGGGATGGCTCAGCGGTTTAGAGCACTAGCTGCTCTTCCAGAGGACCCCAATTCAATTCCCAGCACCCTCAGGGCAGCCCACAACTGTCTGTAGCTCCAATTCCAGGGGAGCTGGCACCTTTAGACATACATGCAGACAAAACATCAATGCACTGAAATGAAAATAAATAAATCTTACAAAAAGAAAAATAAAGAAATGTTTAAAACTGAGAATGGTAAGACATGAATGTTAAGCATCCACATAATTCCAGTACTCTTTGTTTTCACCTCAGCCGATGGCTAAAAAGTGCCGTAATTAAACAAGTAGATGCCTTGCTGGAGACACTGAAAAGCATCCTCAGGAGGATTAACTGCACCTGTACTCAGCTTTAGAGCCAAACCCTCACTGCCTCCGACCCCATTTCCACGTCTACTCAGAACTTTCCCAGGTTATTGTCATAATAGTAAAAAGCTGTTACTGTCATACACAGACCACCATATAACATGCATTTCCGTACAATAGCAGCTAACTTCATATGAAGTTGGGTGGAAGGTTTGCACCCAGCCTTATACATTATCTGTGCTTTTATATGAAGTTATTTGGTATGGTATGGAAATGCATGTTATATGGTGGTCTGTGTATGACAGTAACAACATTTTGCTGCTATGATCTCACCCCAGTATCTCAGCCTCGTAGTCTAGAAAAATATTAAATAGTATCTGTATGAATAGTTGAAGAATTAAAACATAAATTTAAAAATGAAAGAAAACAAATTACTGCATGAAACAAAAAGCAAAGCAACTCTCGTGTCTGAGTAGGTCTTGGGGATGTCTGTCCCTTGAACCAACCGGTTCTTTGAGGCACTGTCGGTATCTGACAGCTCTATTAGCCCTGGGGCCTTATCCAGCATGTTTATTTTTAATAGGTTCCCTTACAAACAGCTGCCTAAGATGCTAGCTTTTTCTTTCTTCCTTGGGCCTTTCGTAAATATTTGAAGCAACTACTCATTAACCATAGCACATCCATTCAGCCCCGTTGTATGGCCTGTGAACTGGAACTGGCTTTTCTTTTATTTCGCTATCTGCTGGCCATACTAGAAAACCCCTGCTGTTTGGGTTCAATCTGTCAAGGTTCAAATTATCCTCCAACTGAGAGCTAATCAAGGGCGTCTGACCTGGTTTGCAAATAAACTAGGAACAAAAGTGGGTTTATTTTTTCTTTCTAGGGAGCCCTAGTTCCCAAAAACTAAAGCAAAATACAAGCACACCACAAGTGCAATTGCCTAAAATTGGAAACAGACACAAGTACCCACTGAAGATGGACTGGATTTACCCGGCACTTCAGAGGTACCCATTTTCAAGCTATAAATCCATTTTTTATAGAAATTGGTTTGCAAATACATTCCAAATTAAAAGTCACAGTTCATTTAGCGCAAGTCTGCAGCATGCCGAGAATGCAGATTTGAAGCACTGGGGGTACCCCAATGAGGACGCTGGAGACTTCAAGTATCTTCATGGATGCCAAGCTTCAAGTTGCTGGCTACACATGGCAGAATTAAGCTCCCTGAACCATTAACTTCATTACTGTATCCACCTTATGTAGACTGCTACACTATAAACATGAAATAGTTTCCTTTTTATACCTTCCTGTTGCCTCTGCTGCTGCTGTCCAGACAGGTTTCACTCTGTCACTCTCTCTGGAATATTACTAATGCATGTCATTTCATTAAGATCTCAGGGACTGAAATTACACCTTGGGCTGACCCTCAGGGTTCTTTTGTTTACAACAGGTATCTAATCTTAGAAAACAGCATAGGACAGCAAAGCTGACAAGGCAAAAGCTACAGGACATCATCCCGGAACAATGTGATTGCAGTTCTGTGAAGGGTTTTCCCTAAATTGCTATCAAAAGACAAAATTACCAAGGTATTACAATGCAGTTAACTGCACTGCAGCAGCAAGGTATTTGCAGCAGCCAATACCTAAATATAGATAGCACTTTCCCCAAGAGGCAGCAAAGGACAAGTCAAAGCCCATTAGGGAGGAGCAGGCTTATCAGGCAGGAACTCTAAACTCTTCCTCAGGTGGCAAGCAGGGATAGCAAGCACTGGGCAAACGGAAAGATGGAAGAAAAGGCCAGACAGAGGTAAAACTACAAAGATTGCCTGGTATCCAATTCACAGACAACAGAGAGAGTGATAAAACAGCATGGCACATCACTAATAGTCAAAATCACACCGCATTCATCAAGACAATCATCACACACTGAAATAAAAAAAAAAGAAATAAAATTAGAGACGTACAATGATTCCACTTGGCTTATAAAATAAGGCTTAGTTTACTTTGGACTGGCAGCTTTGTGGTGTTTTTAAAGATTAATTTTATCACGTTTCATTCTGTACACACATATGAGTTTGGTGTGTCTGTGTGAATACTAGTATTTGGTGCATTTGTGTGAATACTAGTTCTTGTGGAGGTGGAGATACATACAGACGGTTGCCAAGCAGCCTGACATAGGTGGTGGGAATCGCACTCCAGTCTTCTGCAAGAGCAGAATTAGAGAGATGTGCTATCTTTCTAGCACCAGGATAATAGTTTTGATTCCTGGAATCGATGTTTAAGAATATGCAGCAATACTGTACCTAAATGTATGATATCAAGAATTAGCTGATTCCCATTTGAGAAGGATCTGATTTCACCCAAAATATATCCTACCAGGCTTTCATTTAGTTGTGTGTGTGTGTGTGTGTGTGTGTGTGTGTGTGTGTGTGTGTATACAGTATCCTAGTAGCACACCTACCATTCTGGAGGGCCATATGATTTATTACTCTAATCATATTTATTGAAAGAAAACCACCCTGTTTTATAACTTTATAGCAAATTCTAGTTAGAAATTACTCATTGTTGGTTCTAATATTCCAGCATTCATCAGAGAAAATGCAAAACATAAATAGCATTGTCTTTGTATTCCAAATCCTTTACTTAAGAGGTGTTCGACAAATGTTTGTTAAATAAAATAATAGTTGAAACAATTAAGAGACACTGACCTCAGCTAATGTGCCATCTAAAAAGAAAATCACAATTCTCTTGTATTTTTCAAATTAAGCTATTTTAAAGGTCATCAATTTAAGTCAAGAAACATGCAATAAAATGCAAAATGTTAGGGAACCTGAGAAAAAACACTAGTTTTCAAATTTTACACAGTTATTTTTCAAAATCTTTATGAATTTACAATAAGCATATATTACTTAAAAACCCAGATCCAAAAATATTGCTGGATAAATTCAAATATTGGGCTAATCATGTTAGAGAAGTTATTTAAAAATCTTTATTCAATTTCTGCTCCACTTAACACCAAGCCAAGCTCCTCCCACCTCCCTGTCTTTTTTACATAAACTAATTACATAGTGAATTACATCTGAAAGTCAGTGCAATCATAAGTAAAGGTCAGACCATCGAATATAAGTTATTTCAAGTCTGAAAAATAAAGCCCAGATGTTACTACAGTGAACAAATATAGATATAAAAATGGAAATTAATTCACTTGGTAGAGTTTATTGCAAGCTCATTTTTCCCCCAAAGGAAATTGATCTTTTCTTTTCAAATCAGTTTCTTCAACAATCCCTATGTAAAAGAAGAAGAAGAAAAAAAAAGCCTTTGTTTCAAATATTCTCTAGATTGCTATAATTTGTTTATGTGCTATAAATGGGTATATATTACTATTCACATGTGCCCAGTCAATGTCATCTCCCCTAAATGACCTCACATCTGTGAACAATCCATCTTTCATTACCAATTAAGTACACCAAGGTGGCTAGTCCTTCCAACTTGAGGAATCAGACATGTACAAGGTTCCTTCTGAGAACATTCCCTACCTCTGGCTACTAAGGATTCCTATCCAGTTATGAGAATCATCGCCGCGCACAGCATGTACTCATTCAAAACACATTTACTGAACATCAATTGAACCCTAGGGATAAGGAAGCCGAAGGCAGTCCTCACTGACAAGGTGGTCAAGTGGATGGCATTAAGTGTAGACAGAAGACTACTCTACTCCTAGCAAGCCCTGTCCCAACAAATGAACAAAGAATTTTGTTTGGCTGGGGCTTAGACTATGCTGCTAAGTGACATGAGGTGATAGCTCAAGAACAGCCAGAAGACCAAAATATGAAGGGCCATGGAAATTACGACATTCTCTAGGACCGTTTTATCTACTGTGACACCTTCTATCAGGATCACCTGGGAGTTTAAAAATATAGACTCTTAGCCCCTACCCTAACCAACCAATAAAGCATCCCCAAGTTAGCATAAGTCATAGGCAATCTGCATACACCTTGCAACATGGAAAACATGCTTGAAGTCTGGTGTTTCCTCTGAAAAAGTTACCTAAGCATGGACATATGAAACCATGCATGCATATGTACATAAATAGCCATTAAAAAACAAGTTGTAAAGAACACCATGTAATTCCCAGTCAGTGCCCTGTTTTCTCAGGTCCTTCCTCCTTATTCTTGAGTTTAGTTGGATAAACCAAAGTATGTTTTCCACTATGTGAGGATGTAGTAAAATTAGGATTATGGTTTTGTTTGTTTGTTTGTTTGTTTAAGAATTGCTGTCCTATTAACAGAGACCATGAAGTGTGGATAGAGTAAGCCCAAACTTGTAAAACCAGGGACTCCTAGCTCCCAATGCACAGCCTCATAAGCCACTGTGCTTGCTGGTAACAGTGGGACTGGATACTGTACAGTACTTTGTCATTTTGATCAAGAACAGGATAGCTGCTATTCTGCTTCCACAGCTGTTGGCTCAGTGACCTTAAGGAAGCCATTTATTCTTTTTTTCTCCTCGGGTTTCCCATCTGGAAACTAGAATTCAGGCCTACTTAATAGACAAGCCTTATGGAAGCAGGTAGTACAAGGCTGAGTCTGCAAGACTTGGAAGATGCTGACTAGATGGTTCTTTCCTGTTAGTAGTGATTTAAAAGGAGGGTGAGTGCAGGGAATCTTAGGAAATAAGTGGGAAACAGTAAGATCTGGAGAGGACAGGAACTCCACAAGGAGAGCAACAAAACCAAAAAATCTGAGCACATGGGTCTTTCCTGAGACTGATAACTCCAACAAAGGACTATGCATGGACATAACCTAGAACCCCTGCACATATGTAGCCCATGGCAGTTCAGTATCCAAGTGGGTTCCATAGTAATAGGAACAGGGACTGTCTCTGACATGGACTGATTGGCCTGCTCTTTGATCACCTCCTCCTGAGGGGGGAGCAGCCTTACCAGGCCACAGAAGATGACAATGCAGCCACTCCTGATGAGACCTAATTGACTAGGATCAGAAGGAAGGAAAAGAAGAGCTCCCCTATCAGTGGACTTGGGGAGGGGCACGCATGCAGAGGGTGGAGGAAGGGAGGGATTGGGACGGTAGGAGGGAGGGAACCACAGGGGGATACAAAGTGAATAAAGTGTAAGTAATAAAGAATTAAAATTAAAAATTAAAAATAAAAGGAGGGTGAGAACAAGGAAAATCCTGGAAAAACAAGCCACTGCCAAAATAGGCTACATTCTTTATAGCCTTTATCCTCTATAACTTCACTGTTTCCTCAAAAGTAAATATATTTCCTATTTTGTATCCCTTTTCTGTATTCATCGTTCTTCTTCTGTTAAGTTACTGAGAACGCCTATTTAATTCACAACTGAATTCTAAGAATTTGGCATGACAAATGGTATATATTAGGCCCACAACAAATATTTACTGGAAGAATGCATAAGTAAAATGATAATTTGGAAGTTAACAGGCTGCTATAGCACTTTTCTTAATGTAGTTAGTGCTTTCTTTTCAGAGAAGTCAGTTTCATAAAGGAGAATAGGACCCTCCATCCTGCAAAAGGAAGAACAAAGAACCACCTGCCAGGGGTTCATATCTAAGTCTTGTCCTTTTTACTGACATTATAACTACAGAATTCGTCCCTTCCTTCTCCTCTCTCCAAAATTTCCCATACCCTTTCCTGATCTTCAAAATCATGGGCTCATTGTCATTAATTATTATTGCATACAGTTATGCATGATAAGGTTTCAATAAGTATCACATGCTGATCTGAAACTTGCCATCCTGATTCATCCTCCTGAGTGCTGAGACTACAGGCAAGCCACCTAATTTGTCGTCTCTCCCCAAATAAAGCCACTCAGTGGCAAAAGCCACTGAGAAACTTCTCATAGAAAAGAAGTGAGGGGCGGCGCAGTGGTGCATGCCTGACTCCCAGAAGTCAGGGAGACAATGGCAGACAGATCTCTGTGAGTTTGGTCTACAAAGCGAGTCCAGGATGATCAAGGCTACACAGATAATCCCTATGCCTTCAGCACAAGCATGAAGAGCTGAGTTTGGACCCCTAGCACAGCTGTAATATAAAAACTGGGTGTCAGTGTGAATCTAGCCAAGACCAGGGAGACGGGGATGAGAAAATCCTTAGAGCTCATTGCCCAGACAAATCGGTGAGCTCCAGGTTCAATGAAAGATTCAATTAAAAAAAAAAAATAGGCACAGGCGTGTGCACACGCACATGTCTACACACGCACACACAAGGGGTTGGGAGAAGAAAGAAGAAAGAACTGTTACATTCAGTGAGTAGGGTGAGAACAGGGTGGAGCCAGGGTCAAAGTCAGTGTGAGCGGAGGATGCAGCCAGAGGATATGGGGCCTAACAGGTGCCAAATGCAAGCTACACTGCTCATTTCTCATGCAGAACCCTCCGCCCTGGTGTCTCTCCTAAGAAGTTGCTGCTCATAATCTTCCTTTCCTTAAACTACCATTCTCAACTATGGTATGTTTTACTGTGCAAATAAATCAAATTAGATGTTTTCTAATCTGGTAAAGATGTAAATTTCTAAAATATAAAAAAAAAAATTTAATTTCTTAAATTTATTCTTCCAAAAATTACACACAAAATTACAGGCACCAATACATTCCTCCAGTACTTATGGAAACCAGAGGTCTGAGAATATCCCTCCTGAGCTCAGGCATTTGTACACTCGATCCCTGGCTGACTTGTTGGAGGAGGTGCACCCCTGGAGACAGGCTCTGAGAATTCAGGACCATGCCCTGCTTCCCATTCTCCCTGCTTTGTCTGCAGCTGCAGACGCTGGCCCTCAGCTCCTGGTCCCTCCTCACGATGATGGACAGAAAAAAACTCTTTACTTCTGTAAGTTTCTTTAGTCATGGTGTATTATTACAGCAAGAGAAAAGCAATTAATACAAGTCTAATTAGTTCATTAGCATTGAGCAAGGGATTATTTCCATAATATAAGGCATGTTTGTTTTATAAAACATGTTTAAGGGAGTTAAAGGTCTCTTGATTATGCTAACTGTAAGAAATTCTGCTTTGAAAGAATCAACTATCTTCATCAAAAAAGATAATACTTTAAGAAATTTTGGTAAAATTAAAAACTAGCCACCCCCCCCCACACACACACGCACACACACACACACACACAAAAGATCTAGGCTATTGATTCCCAAACTTATGGAGTTTTTAAAATATACATTGCCTAGCATATAGCTCCCTTAATCTATTCAGACAGCTACTATAAAATATCTTGGAATAAGTAATTTATGAACAGCATATATTTATTCCTCGCAGTTCAAGAGGGTGGAAGGCCACAGAGAGCCAGTAACATCAGCATCTAATTAAGGAAAATTCTGCTGCAAGGATAGGGCCTCTGGCTGCACTCTCACACGTGGAAGGGCACACGCAGCAAATATCCTCACGGGCTGAAAAGAGCAAAGCCTTCTCCACGCCTCACAGCTGTCTGTGCCCATGGGCCAGGTACTTCTCGGTACTCCTGAAAACTGTCACTGAGGGATTAATAGGAACTTCGGAATTCTGGAAGTTTACAGCCACTGAAACTATAAGAAGCACCTGTGAGCTACTGGAAACTTCGGGGTGGATTTGTGACTTACACCTGTATCCTAAAAGCTTCCTTAAAGAACAAACAAAATTCAAATCAATGCTTCTATACCATTAAAAGGTGACATCTTTTAGGAGGTGGGAAGGCCTTCAGGGATCTTTTTCCTTCCCTCTTATCATTAACTCGGAACACAAAGCAACAAACTAGCACTGGAAAGAGAGACTGGGTCCCTACCAGACTGTCATTAAACCCTGGACTTGCAGTTTTCAGAACTATGAGTAAATACCTTTCTTTTCTTTGTAAACTACCAGGTATATCTCATTTTGCTGTTTATGAGGCAGGGTCTTACTATTAAACTCTGAAAACCTTGGAACTCACTATGAAGACCAGGCTGGCTTTGAACTCAGAGAGATCTACTTGCCTCTACCTGTGGAGTGCTGGAACGAAAGGTTATCTCCCAAACTCCCTGCCACTTCATTTTGTGATGGTGTCTTACTATGTTATTCAGGCTAGTCTTGAACGCCAGAATTCAAGCAATCCTCCTATCTATACAGCCACGGGTATAGATGGGAAGCCAGATATTTGCCACCATGTCCAGGAGTCTGTGGTGTTTGATTATAGCAGCACAAATGTACGAGTATAGCAAACTTAACATGAATAATAGAGCTGATACTTATTACATGGGAAAATTCAGGCCACATTTTTGTTACCACAGATAAATAGTAAATTTCCTCACTATTTCACTGAATATTTTGATCATATGTTAGCATTAGTCTAGCCATAACACTTCTCTAAACAATGCCTTGGTAAGTGGTCTATATTCCATCTTCATCTCAGTTATTTGAGAAAAACGTAGAATACCAGGTTTATGACAAAGCTACTGTATTAAGCATTCAGCCAGATTTTTGCATTTCAACCAATGGTCCAGAGTCCAGACTTACTCTGAGTTTAAATTCCAAATCTATAGTTACTATCTCACCAACATTCTGTCTCCTTAACTAGAAATTCAGCACATTGATATGATCAGGCTAACTTTCATAGTTTTGAGGGCGCTATACACGCTGCCAGAGGAGAAGAAAAAGTTGTCTTCACTCTCAGCCTTGAAAATTAAAAAGAAGAAAACAAAACAAAACAGAACTGGCCTGGCAAGGCATGCCGACTGGTGCAGGAGTCGCACAAATGTCACAGGAATTTTCCTGCTTTTAATGCGACCTGCTCCACAAGATGGAACGCATACTTGGAATTAGGATGGGAGCCAAGAACTTGTGGCAACCCAGGTCATAGACAATAGGGGAGATCCCACTTCTATTATTCTAGTAAAGGGGCACAATATTAAATGACTCATAATGACTTATTGCCCTGCATAAAGATTAGTGCATCTCACAACCCTCATGGGAGAAGTTACATTTTACAGCAAGTGGTGATTAATTCTAGAACCCACAACTGGACAAGGTGAGGAGAAACACCTACTCCAAAGGTATACGTGTCATTGCAGAAAAGAGATGGAAAGACTGCAAAAGTTGGAAGCAGTAAAAAAAAAAAAAAAAAAAAATACACTGAATCTATGTTTTCCAGACATAACACAGCAATTCCACATGAACTCACAGTGCTTGTGAAAGCATATACACTGTGCAATCACAAGCCAAACTAAAATACTGGCGTAGAGAGAGAGGGGGTATAAAATTCGACCCCATCTATGGAACTATTGGCTATTTATAGCTGCTGGGGGAGAAAGAATCAGGTTTCTTTAAGGGTATGGCCCTATTAGGCTGAATACATTCCAGCGTTCCACTGAAGAATTTATGGGCTGTACAATTATACCTACTGGTTTATTGTTTAACTGTTGTTTGAGGACACAAAGTCAGGTGAATAAGAAAGGGGCATTGTGTTTGGAAGAAGTTGAGGCAGTGGCAAATATGATCAAAGTACATTGTATGACATTCTCAAGAATTAATATTATAGTTTTTATAAGAACTAGCTGTAAGGATGTGCTAACTGTAAGGATGTAGAGCAGTGGCAGAGCCTACTAGGGCTGTCAGGGTTCTGAGGTGGCTCTCCGCCTCTACCTATGTACATGCTTACACACCTACCTACACACACACACACACACATGCACATACACAGACACACTCACAGAATTATGTAATTACTCATTTCCTTAATCACTAAATTCATTTATTCACCAACTTCCTTTTACTCAACTATATTGTCACCGCTGGATTTTCTAGCCCTCTGGGCTTTCACTCTCCTGTTGTTAGCAATATCAGAAATGATGCATTAAAGAGCAAGCATTTCCAAGTCAGCAACGTAAATCAAACTTTTTCTATATCACAAGCAGTAAGAAATGTGTTAGAACTGACCAAGAGATATAAAGAGCATACAAAGGGCAACAAATAACAAGAAATACAGGAATTTATAACCTCTGCAGACAGCCAAGGTCCCACTAACAAACATTGTTTTTCATGCAGAAAATTGTGCTCACCATACGTGACATTGTGTAAGGGTGTTTACGGCAATTTAATATCTACGGGAGCAGGAGAAGAAATTTAATAAGTTTTCAAATGAAGGGAACTGACAGCCAGTGTGAGAAACTGCAGACTCTGCAGAATGAGCCTGAGCTGGCCTCACAAAGTAGTGCTTCTTCCCAAAAAACATCCCACGGAGGTCAGGTTCAGAAACCACCAGGTAACAGGATCGCTTTCGCATCTTTCCAGGGTGGCTAAAATTCCCCTGAAGAACCTTCCAAACTGACTCACAACTTTCAAAGTTCACCAAAACCTTCCCAGAAAGAGATCAGCCTCAATACAAACTCTAAAAACAAAGCCTTGGGGGAACTCATGTCCTACTGTCACCCAGACTAATTTGCAGAATGTTGTTAAGAACACAAAAACCCAACACAAATGCATGTATCCACACTAGCCATTAATGTGGAACTAAGTGCATACACCTGATCCATAAAATGGTAGATACCTCTGAAGCATCAGCACATGAGTCTCTGCAGTTAGTCTGCTTGAAATCTGGAAAAGCCATCACCACTAGACATCTGTGTCACATAACCAAGTCTGTGTTCAATTAACTACACTAGATGAACACCTGAAGCCAAGTGGCATTTCTTGCTCATTTCTTAAACATGAGTTTTCGGTGTCACATTTTCAGTACAGGCCCCAAGCAGCACAGGAAATTACATGAGGCTTGAATTTCTATGTTAGCCACTCACCCAACATATACTGAGCACTGACCAAACCCATACACACCACCCACCACGTATGCTCAAACATAATGTCTCCTATAAAAACTGCCCAAATCAATCACACCATATATTGAGATCACAGCTTTTCCAAGACTTCAGCTTATTAGCAGAAAACAAACTAGTTTCAACAAATACTCTGGAAATGTTGCATGAACAGTAGCCATATAGTTCCAATAGTCAGTTTAACTCACAGCCACATGGGGGTTTCTTTGTCATAGGCCTCTAGCATAACATTCCCCACAAGATTCCGAATGGTATTTTGAATCTTAAAGGTCATCAGAGATGAAGCAGCTGATGACCCAGGGTCAACAGCCAGCAAGATGAACAAGCTGCCCAGCAGGGAATACCAGTGTTAGAGAGGGTAGAGAGAAACATAAAGGATGCTGACCAGCTGGCACCATGCTAGATATTCAGGTATGCTTTCAACTCCAAAGGCTCTTATTTCTATTTTAAAGAAAGGTTGATGAGCTCTTATCCTAAGACTTGCTTCATGGTTCTGTAGACTTTAATTTTTCACCATTCCAAAACCAGGTACAGTGATGCATGCCCATAATACCGGCATTTTGAAGGGAGAGACAGGAGGGTCAGAAGTACAAGGTCATTCTCAGCTACATAGCAAGCTGTAGGCCAAGGAGGGTGAGGTGAGACACTGTCTCATTACTTCCACTCGGTACCAACTTTCCTAAACAGAGAAGAGTGCCTTAAAACACAGTCCATGTGGTTTTAATCTTTTTAATCCCTATCCTTTGCAAAATAAGTACTCAATAACTGTCAGCCAGGTCTTCAGTCCTATCTGGATGATGATAAATGAGCCTGCTAGTGTTCCAAGCCTACAAGCAAATAGATGTCTCACTGTGCACTATGTATTTGCCTTCATGTGCTCATGAAATGATGGAGATTTTCCTTTTCTTGCTTTCCTAGATAGCCAAGACTTCCAGGTTAGCAAAATAATCTTCCCTCTTTCAAAGTAGAGCACAGCTTTACAAGGCTTTCATTTTCATAGTCCATTACATATAATCATTTAATGTGTGATACTTAAATCCCTTCTAGAGTTGACAATGTATAGCAAACATGCAAATGAAAGTGATCTATAAGAGATATTTACTTGATTATTTTATTTGAATATTGTACAAATGGAAAAAATGAGAGAATTAGACACTTAACTGTCACACAAAATAACAGAATGCCATTATTGGTCCCCTTTTTATCTTGGAGTAAAATCATTATACAGTAATCATCACTAGAGGTGATAGTCAAGTCGGGGCTTCATGCAAACTCCACAACTGAGCAATTTGGATAATACAACAGAAAATCCAATATTGCTCCCAGCATTAACTACCCAGCGTAGGAAGAAGCAATGTCCTTCTCTTTGCTTTTCACAATTAATCTTAGCCATAACAGGTAGTGCTCTTCGCCAGCCTTAAGCTCTGAATTTGATTTTCAAAATTTCAACAATAATACTGAAATCACTAGACATCAAGAAATTTTCTTCCTATTCTGATTACTTCATCCATAATTTATGTTAAATCATATAACTGGTTAACGTCACTTACTGTGCAAGGGCTTTTCAGATTTATGAGGGCAGGAAATGGTGTGCATGGGGGTGGGGTGGGGTAACGCACAAACAAGATCTAGAAAAGCACAGGATAGCTGTGAAAACAGCCCATCCATCATCCCTACATTTTGATTCAGAGACAGCAATGAAGGTGCTGTTTCCACACCACTCACCCAGCACACACACAAAGGTTCGCTCCATCAAGAACACAACTGAAACTGATTGATTAGCTGCTAGGAAAAAAATCAATACAAATATCCTAAAAACAAACAAACAAACAAACAAAAAAAAACCAGGAACACCAGTCTGTGAATTCATTCTGGCCCCAACAAAGTCCTGGTCACTGCCTGACATGTTCTTCTAGGTACCTAAACACGCAGCTACAAGGAGCGCAGCAATCTCAGCCCAGGAATCATGTTTATCCTGTGATTTTGTTAAAGGGAAAAAAAAACATCCTGACATGGAAGAGAGACTAAGGCAGGAAGAGGATTTCCCAACACACAAATGTCAATCTGCTCCCAACGATAGAACACTCGGAATGTAAAAAGAGTCCAGAGGTCTAAGGTGGGCAAGAAGAAGAGAAAAGCAGCTATGAAACCAACTAAATATGCTTTATGTATAAGGGAAATTAATGTTTCTGTTTACAGAATATAATCTTGATTTCAATGTTGCTATTCAAAAGTTCATAAGCGCACTCTGGGCAGGAGACTTCAAGTGCAGCAGGTTCGACACCTCAATAGGCCATTTTATCCAGAATGATTTCCAGACTGGTTTACATTCTTTTCTAAGTGCTGCTTGCCTTTCAATTGGACTGTACATTCAATTGTCTGTACATTCGCTATCGATAGAGATAGGAGATAAGTTTTCATAAACATAAAACATCTCAAGATTTTGACACTAAGGAAGGAATTATATACTTATTGTGCATTTTATTATATGACAGAAAACCTGACTTCTAATCTTAGTGTACATAAGTTTAGTTTTTAAAAAATCATGTTACTGGTGCACAAAAGCCAGTAAACAAAATAAGAAAGGGAGAGAAAAGGTCACCAAACAGGGTACAGTGACACATACCTGTAATTCTAGCAAGAAGATTGCTACAAGTTTGAGGCTACCCTGCTCAATATAGCAAGTTCAATGTCCCAAACAGCAAGACCTTCTCTCAAAAATCCAGAAAAGGAAAAGGGAGGGGAAGGGAAGAGAAGGGGCTTAGGGGGACGATTTTAAGGAAGGAAATTTACCTGTACTAATAAGGCATTTACTGGTCGCATACTTAGACCTCATCTTTGAGTAACTTCACAGAGCCATGTTAGTTACTCATTATGGGGCAAGATTTCTAAATAAAGGTAAAACGGTTGTGGCTCAAAGGCACATAATTTATTAAAGAATAAATTAAAACCTTAGAAATAAAAAGGGACATTTCTTCTATTCTGTTACCTGTAAAATTATCTTTTGTGATTTGAAAATGAAGACTTTGAAATTTGATGAGACCCTCAAAGATTCAAGGTCCTTTGCAGAAACAAAGATAACACTACCCACTCAACATATTTCCAGCATGTGCCTATACGTTTGTATTTCCTAGGATGAGATGAAAATTTGTATCTTTCAAAATCAGAAAATTAAAAGCGGCTGTCATAGTAACTAGCTCATCTATAAAGACATTTCTCATAGAACACACTTAAAAGCAAACGTAAAGCCTGGGATTGGACCACCACAGTCACTTACATCTGTTGCTTCAATGCTCTACGCAAATTAGTTTTTTCCTCCTGGATTCATTTTAGATTTCTTTACTATAAGAAACATATCTACTTCATTCCCTTCCACACAGTCAACAATAGGCATACACCATCTAGAATTCTGACAACAGATAATGTTAAAGGGGCAACTACAGCTTGGAGAGGTCCGACAGCCTGCTCAGATCACCTGGCAGGGAGCAGCAGAGCAGGGTCCCAAAACCAAACTTCCTACAGCAACCCTCCTGCACACACCGGTTCCCTTAGCAAGTGCTTCCACAACAAAGCCACGTGGCAATCAACTGAGCCAGCAGCCTAAGAACCAGGGTCTGAGTTTCAACTCTAAGATACAGATAACAAGAGGACAAGTTTCAAGCTTACATTGTTAACACTCAGTTCAGAATGAAAATAACACACAAACTACTGGTGAAAGTTACTACCGCAATCTTCCGGAACTTGCTCTGTGAGCAGCCACTAACTGTTGCTAGCCTGTGATGAGCTGAGTCACTCATCATCACTAGCCCAAAGCTGAAGAGCTGACACTACCAACAACCCCGGAAGAAAGTGCACGCTGCTCAGAAGAGAAATCCAACTGCTAAGGTGAAAGCATTTACAGAAGCTCTCTAACCAGTTCATGAAATCCATGTTCCCTTTTTCTTAAGTCATATGTGACACATGAGAGGCCTATGTAAGCCATGATACAACCATACGAAACATAAGTATCAATCATGAATGAATAAATAAAATTCTTCATTTCCTAAACAGTCATAAAAATTTATCCCTTTATATTTTTCAGTCTTTCCAAGTGAAATGAGATAGATTTTTGAAAAGTCTAGGAATTTCACAATGTTGCTGCTGCTTTCACAAGTACTGCTGCTTCCTATATTTGTAGTGGTTGGTATATAGCTCAGTCATACTTAATATCCCCATTAGCAGACAAATACATGGAAAAACGAGCACCAGTCAAAAATGCCAGGCCAGATACATACAGATGGTTTCTATCCAAGCTTCTACCCCTCCTGGAAAATGTTTCCCGGAATCATGCTGCAGAAAAGACAATCTTTCAGGTTTTCCCAGAACTAACAAAACCTAGCACTAAAAACAGAGTGTTACCAAGAGCCAACAAGCTCCCTTTGTTTCTCATCAGTGCCTGTTGAATGTGAACATAGGAAAGGAATAAGTTAAAAACAAATGGTTAAAAAAAAAGTAGCTTTTATGTCAATAAATGAATCAGGGTATCTTTTACTCTATTACACAAATTCATGTTGATAAAAGCTTTATATAACCTGAATAAAGAACTGTGTTTAGAACACAAACATTGTGACACTCAGGGTTGAGTACTGAATGAAGTTTTCCAAGTTACTTGCTAAAGGGAGAAGTACATTGCCAGTAACTATTAACCCACAAGATGAGAGACAATAGGTTCTCTGCATGTTGGGTATGAAAACATACCACTGTTATATACACAGATTACAAACAAAGACAAAAGAGGAAGTTCATGGCTTAAGCAGTTATGTGTCAAAACAACTGTGACTCATGTTAAAGATAAGGCTTGCTATTTGCTGAGGGCAGGAGGTAGTGATTCAGGCAGTAGTAAGTGAGCAGCCCAGGCAGAACATTCCTCACAAGACCCCCGCCCCACCAGCCAGTACCACGGCCCCCAGTCTCATTTCATTCAGCTGTATATTTCATTCAGTCCACAAAAACCCTAACAAATTTCACAGCTGCTTACATACACCCATTTATTTTTTTTGTTTGTTTATTTAGCTCACTCGTCCCTTATTTTACCTTTATTGTGCTGTCTAGAGAAGAGTGATCTATAATGTGTTGTTTACCTGAGAGTGGTTAAATGGAAAAGTGGTACAGGATCATACCCAATATAAATACAGCTTGAGCAATTACATCTGATACTAGCCTGTTAGCTGAGCAGGCATATTTTTAAACTTCAGACAGCTAACTGGAACCTTTTTAAAAGGAAGTATTGCTTAGAAGATGAATATTATTCAGAAAGCTTACTTCATAACATAATTCTAGAAACCCTTACCTTGAAAGGACTGCTTGGCTCTCTCTACAAGCTCATCAATGGGATAGCTGGCCAGGTTTCCTCTGGCATGTTTAGTTTTGCAGTAGGTACAAGCATTGAGACACCTGTTCAAATGGAAGCAATAAATAAGGCTCAAAACCTTAAAGACACGGTGTACATAAACTGACAGGCAAAACAAACAGTGCAGTGACATTTTAGTAACATTTGCTTAATTTATATGATACAAAAAATAATTATCTAAATGACTCATATTTAACTTCCATGAAGACCAGAGTTGGTAATCCTTGTGACTTTTAACTATGAGAGAATGGTCACAGAAAGCCACAGATTATCCTAAAACACACAAATCTACAAGAAGTGAAGTTTATAAATACTTTCTGATCAAACACACATTTTTTTTTAGGAGACCCAAGTTTAGAAACCCCATGATTAATCAAATGAAATTCAAAACACAGCACTCTTTTTTTTTTTCTTTTCTTTTCTTTTTGGTAAACCACCAGTATTTCTTTGGCCATCAAATAACCAGAAAGTGTTTTGTATTACTTATATGAAACATTTTATTAGGAATACTGAAGTACACTCATTGAATCTTTAACTAATGATTTCTCACAAAAGCACGGACTTTTCGACATTTTCCGATCAGTTTTTACCCCACGAGGAAAATATCAAGATGTGCCCGTGAGTTACACTAGCCAGAGAAAACACACAGGATGTCAACATGAGCTGGGAGAACTGTAAGAACTGACTTGTCCCAGTAGCCTTCAGCTACAGTTAAAAGTTGTTTTCTCCAAACTAGAATACTGATTTCTTTAGTTTTAAAATAAAATTTAAATAGATGTATCACAAAATTTTAAAATAAAATTTCAATATAAAAAAGATAAATTTTTAGAACTGAACAAAACAGAAGTTGCCTATCCTCAGTGGTTCAGTATCCACTGTAAGGAACAAGGCTCTCAAAAGATCACTGTTACACAATGCTTTAAATTTTCCCCTTGCAAAACTATAATTTGATGAATGAACCTTACCAACATAATTTTACTGGTATGTAACTGAGATATATAAGAATCACTGTCCTTAGTAGTCAAACCAACAATGTTTGATGTCTGATAGTTTACATACAACTCTCAGGAATAGTAACATGTGCATTTGAAATGTATTTAATTATTTGGCAAACCACTGATCATTAACTTCTAGCACTGTTCCTCTCAGGCAATTAATATTTAATTTAAAAAACTGAGGGCCTTCTGCAGCTTTGGAAGAATGATGCTGGGCTGGCTGTCCACAAAGGATAACCCTCTGTTTCCTCCTGACTAAGAAGAACCTGTTAGGGTAAGCACATGGGACCTCCTTTAGCCTTCTATGTGCAGTGGTGGGGACAGAGCATATTATTAACAATGTCCACCACACAGAATGGATATCTACCTACAAAAAGGGCAGACAAGTAATTAGGCCAAGGCCCTGTAACAGCTCAGTTTCAAGTGCAGGCTTAACAGATTTCAACTCTATGGGTCTTTCATATGAAAAAGTCCATGGAATAAATGTGATTCAAACATCCTTGGGAGAGTGGGTAGATCCTGTATTTAGCCAAACTGAGGCTCTCACCTCCATTTACAGCATTTGTAGTATCAAAATCAAAATCAAACACCGCAAACAACAATAGAAACCATCCTAGCTACAGGCAGATGAGGACAGAAAGCCCTCATCCAGCATGAGCTAAGGTAATGTAGCACATATTTGACAGCACTTAGCCTCCCACATAAAACCATTTGTGTAAGATACGTGCTTCTCTCCTTTAGTTTTGAGAACTCTGAAGTCAGGCTTCCTGGCTGGACTGGCCCATGCATGTACTTTGCATTCCTGCTGTCATCTTTTTCTGTTTATCATTTTCTTGCTGATTCTATGGACAAAACATGTCACCTCATATAACTTGTTTTGTTCAAATTCTGGAACTCAATTCCCAGTAGTATGCTGGGTACACTGGGAGGACAGTGTGCTCTCTGACTTCCTCAAGTGTTCCCATGGATCTGGGATTCCCCTCTGACTGGCATTCATTGGAATCAGCACTGTTCTAGGCATGATGACACTTCAAGCTATAATCCTACTTCAAGGACCCTGTTCTCTTCTTCTTTATCCCATGCAAATGAAGGGCACTGAGAAGTCTACAGACAGTCTTCATGAAATCCACTAACACTTCTAATTACAGTTGCTTCTTAAAAGATACCACACCAGAGGAAAGGGGGTGGATAAAAAAGTAGGAAGAAAGAAAGTGAAGGAAGTATTAAAAAAAAAAAATTAGTTGGATTGATACAGGTAAACCATGTAGAAAAGTTTTTACAGTTCATAAATTTTAAGTACCAATCACCACGTGTTTCATGCAACTAGTGTTAAGTAAAGTCTGAATTATCATATAACAAGTACGCCAAACTCTTGGAACAGATAGATGTATTAAGGATAGTTTAGTTTAACAACAGGTAGGGCAAATGACATTTTTCTACTGTCTTAATCAACAGTGGTAGAAGTGAGGCCTCTACGTAAAAAACTGATTGCAAAAATGTACTAAAAAGTTAAAATGAGTGATATTCTAAAATATTCACACAACTGCTGTTCACCAAGTTGTGGATGAGATATTTAAATTCTAAATTTTCATTAGATTTATTTCATAGACTTATTTTCTTCTATCAAAAAAAAAAAGCTGGCTATTGTTAGTAACCTCAAAGTCAACAATTGCTCACTTCTGTTAGCATGTCCTAACAGAACCAACTCAAGCAGTTAAGTCTTACGTCTAACTTCTCAATAGGAGGGGTCTGTCACAATATCAAGGCAAAGCACAGTGCCAAAGCAGTAAAGAAGGAGCCTTTTGATGTTTCAAAACAACTTTTTTGCAGTCACCAGGAACTGTGTTGACCAATCATTTCAACACTTTAAAATAAGGGAATTCATAATAGACATTTTCAATTGTCCATAAGCAATTAAATAATTGTCCAAGAGTAAGAACTCTGAGCCAGTTTCTGTAATAGTCAGAAAGCAAAAAGATCTTTGAAGGCTTAATGCTGAAAGCCAAAAACAAATTGAGGTGGACACTGAACAGCAAGGATGCAGGAAGCCCTCTACAGACCCTGGCTGCAGCGACAGAGAAAGCACAACACACCTACACACCATGTGAGAAAACAGGCTCAGGAGCAGAGAGAGATTAGACCTACCTCAACAGTGAAACCCCAAAGCCTGAAAGAGTGTATGAGGTATAGTACTTTAATCTGCGTAAACCAAACAGACGAAGTAACAATGAAGGTTCAAAAACCACGATATCCCCCCAAGATTGGAACACAGGATAATACACTGATTCAATGCCACAGTTCACAAAATGAATAAAAACAAATCCCCTTAGGACAGTCTTTTCAAAAACCTTAGATGCTGTGAGTTCTGGAATAATTTGGAAACCATAGTCATACTCTAAAACACAGCCTGTATGATCTGTTTTTAATGAAGAGGGACTGAGTGAGGCGCCTAATATGACTGAAATTCTATTTCTCCTTGCTTCTTGGTTGAGAATAAATTTAAATATGCAAACCCATTTGAGAATAAAACATTAACACTGAAGTATTAATTGCTGAAATATTGCAGGGTAGTCCCTTCATATACTTTAATCCTTACTTATTTTTAATCAGTTGACAGAGTATAAAATCTTTTTTGAAGCTTCAATTATGACAAAATTATAAGCTCTTAGAGCCAAGTCTTAAAAAAGCCACATGATCTGCTCATGTTTTTCTATACTAACATATCATCCTGCAAATGAAAAACAAGACTTTCACAGGACATACGTTTAGGCAGACCTGGCTACTTAATAGTACCTACTATAGCTCCACATTGAAATTTTAAAGGAGTTTTCCAAAGAAAGAACCAAGTGTTTGAACTATCAAACAAATACAAGAGATGCTATCCGCAGAGTGATGAGGTCTTGTGTAATAAAAAGATGCTTGCTTGCCAAAGCTGAAACCCTAAGTAAAGGAAAATGGAGCATCAGAAACAAAACACAAGTGAGGTTTCAGAATCAGGAAGCCTTCAGCTTTCTAAGTCCAAGATTCTCCCACCAGAGATAATGCCTTCCACCCTCATCACTGACTCCCTATTCTCTACAAAAGCCAGTTTCCCTGTACTCAGTATCATCTTCCATTGTGCCCTTTCTAGATTTCCCTGTCCTGCATGTTAAAACTTATATTATATAGACTGCACCTCCATTCCCCTTATTCCATCCTATTAGCTCCATTCGTTACTTCAAAAGGCTGCATTACTGGGTTTTCACTCCCATGGATTTCATCTCCATTCCTTTTACCTGAAAGGATTATTCTTATAGCCAGCACCCATGGATTCCCATAAAACTCAATACCTTTAAAGTGATTCTGGAAAAAATAGAAGCTAATAATAGCAGAAGAGAATGGCTGCATGCTTGCCTGACACTAAGTTAGGCATCTTACACATAAATATGCAAAAGGCATTATCTGGATTTTTCATAAAGAAAATTTAAACTCAAAAGGATTATAAATTGTGCCCAAAGGTACACAGAGCCCAGTCAGACTCAATTTCTTCTTCCTCCTTTCCTTTCTGTGATGCTGGAGACCACACCCTGGACCGTAAGCATGTTAAACTTGTGCTATTATAACTCTAGTCCTAGACCAAATCCATCTTACCTGAAATTCCCACAAATTGATTGTATTCTGCATTGCTCTAATAACACAATAACCAACTCTGTGTGAGAATACAGACTGACTGCATGAGCCTTTAAAAGCCTTACAGTTGGAGCTGATAAGGCACCTTTGTAAGTAAGAGTCCTTGCTGCCCAACAGTGGGGATTTAAGTTCAAATCCTCAACACTCCACTCATGCAAAAAGCTAGATGTAACCACCCATGCAACTATGAACCACATAGTGTGGCAGGATGGAGACAGCAGGACTGCTGAAGCTTTTGGGCCACCAGCCTAGCAGCAGGTTCAATGAGTGATACTATCGCAAAAGAATAAGGAAGAAATATATAAAGCAAGGCCCTTCCTCTGGCCTTTATATATGCCCAGGTATCTATACACCCCACCTGCATGCACTTACAAATAAAAAATCTTACCATTGCCTTCAAAAGATATTCAACAATTTTTACTATATGCCACAACCTTTTATCCAGTCCCTGTATACCACTGAAATACCAACAAATACTTGGTGCTACTGGAGACTCCACAATGGACTGGAGCAGTTAGCAAGCCATTGCTCAGCTACTCAGTTAGGAGCTGTGCTATACAAGAAGGTCCTCAGTAAGACACACATGGGAAAAAAACAAGACATTATGTTTAGCAACAAGAACTTTCCTAAAATCAAACTACTAGTACTGTCACTACTAGTTTTTAAGGTATTTATTTATTTATTTATTTATTTATTTATTTATTTATTTATTTATT
>NW_026594462.1:2437264-2460584 GCF_907164565.1 Psammomys obesus
ATTTATTTATTTATTTATTTATTTATTTATTTATTTATTTATTTATTGAGATCACATCATTTTCCCCTTCCATTTTTTCCCCTCTGAACTCTCCCACATAAATACCCTTTATTGTTCTTTTTCAAACCAATAGTCTCTTTTTTAATTAGATGTTGGTAAACACACACAGACATGCATGCACACATGCATACACACGCACACACACAATCCTAAGTACATAATGAGCACAGCCTGCTCAGTCTCTACAATTTTACTTGTATATATGTATGACCTTTGGTACTGAATAACCAATAGGTATGCTTTTCTCTAGAGAAGACGATTTCTCCCTCTCAGTTTTTCCTAATTGCCTGTAGTCCTTTGTGCAGGGTTGAAGCCTCATGGGCTTTCCCCCATCCACACTGGCATGGCTGTGGCTATTGTCCTTGTTCAGCTCATATTTATAAAGTTGTGTTGGCAAGACATGGGTCTAGCTTCTGACATTCCTAGGAGACACAATCTCCCAGGAAACTCCCTGTTCCTCCTGGCTCTTACAATCCTTCCACTCCTGTTTCTGCAATGATTCCTGAGCCTTAAAGGTGCAAGATCTGTACTGTAGCCTGAGCTCCACAACTCTGCATTTTGAATGTTGTGGCTTTCTATAATGGTCTTTGTCTCGTGAAAAGAGAAATTTCTGTGATGGTGGGTATAAGGCCTCACTGTTACTATTAAAAAAAAAACAGAGAAATACCAAAATAAAATAAAAAATACAAGCACACACATACAATTTCAAGAAACTCATTGTATTTTACTTACATTTCTAAGCTCTCCAGAGACCAGCAAAGAACCATCGAGGTCTCCGGAACCTATTTCTGCAGATCATTCTTTATCATATCCCCAACTTTTCCTTATAAGTCTAGAAAAAGCCTCAGAATTTCAAATGTGCAAGAAAAAAAAATGGCAAGAAAACATCTTTGTTCAACTGCGTATTGCCCTGGTTAGTGGTATATCAACTGATGGGGTGTAGGATGAACATCACTCATACATGGGAGAGAGAATTCCAGGTGAACTGTCCATGCATTCTATTTACAGCTCATAGCTTACTTCTGGGAAGTGGTCTCTTGCCCACAGCAGCAGCAATTGTTTTGGGGAGGTGTTTACTAAACAGCAAGGTAAAAGATAAGAAAGAAGGAAGTCCATCTATCAGTGTTTTCTGTCCACCTACAGTGCTATTTCATTATTATAAAACATTAAGAGCAGCTGGAGAGATGGCTCAGTAAACACTGGTTGTTCTTCCAAAGAAGAGCTGCAACTAACACAAATTTGCCAATAAAGCAAAAAATATCTTACTGGCCATTAGAGCTACAATCAAACCCTCATCACCCACTTACTCACATGCACGCATGTACATGCATAAGAGACAGAGAGACAGAGAGAGAGAGAGAGAGAGAGAGAGAGAGAGAGAGAGAGAGAGAGACTTTTCCACTTTTGTTAAGTTAGACTGCTTCTTTGGGGCTTGGTTTTATTTTTATACACAGATACCTGACTCATTTACTGAACATACTAAATACAGAATGTAAGAATATAAACAGGACATAGCTCCATAAATATTTTCAGTGGTGATGTTATTACATATACCTGAGGTAAAACCAAATTTATGAGATGATTAGGTGAGAAACAGCTTTTATTTCCTATGAATTCACAGCATTAATCTGCTGTTAAGTAAGCAATACTTGATACACAGATTCAGTCAACATATGGGAAACGATCTCAAGCAAAGACTGACCGAGGGGTTATGATGATCCTACTGAGCTATAAGCATACCAATCCAGCCCTCTGAAGAACAGACCTCATGCTGCAGCTTACATGGAGGAACAGTGAGAAGTGCTGCTTTTGCTTCCTCTGCAGCTCTGGAGCCTGACTTCTGTCAAGGTGAAATCTACAGGAAACCCTGCTTGGAGCTAATTCCATAATATTTAACAGGTGTCCAATTTTGGTGCCTAGGATAGAAGATAGTTGTCTAACATTGGTCAAAACATCCCGAGAAAGGAGGGAAATTGTTATATTTCAAGAGTGTTGAAACTGGAAAGCTAAATGCAAATAGATAACTAACATGTGGGAATATAAATTGTTTGGGTAGATAACAGAGTAACTTTGTAAGGAATAGAGATGAGGAGTTTAAACAGAAATAGAAAAGCAAAGCCTAGGCATGTATGCAGCTGCCTGGCATTCACACGTCAAAACAGTCTCCAAACCTGGAGGGCCAGCCTGAGGAGGACCTCTACTGATGATCGTAACTCCTAACCAGACTCCAGACTTTGCCTCTATTCTCCGAACTGACTGCACAAAGCAACCAGGACAAATACTACTCCTGGAGAGACGATGAGAATGCACAGTCTCTGTGCTATCTGGTGCCCTGACTACCAAACTGACACCCCAAGTCATGTGAGAGAAGGCATGTGAGAAAAGACTGTTTCTCAGGCCTTGGGGAAAGAGCCATTCTGAGGAAGAAGATTAGGCTGATTTTTAAGAACTCTACCTCTGGGTGCTAGAGAGATGGCTCATGTAGTAAAAGCACTTGCTGCTCCTGTTGAGAACCCAGGTTTGGTTTCCAGCATCCAAGTGGGACTTCACAAACATATGTAAATCCAGTTTCAAGGTCCTTTCCTGACCTCTGAGGGCACAAAGCATGCCTGTGGTACACACATGCAGGCAAACATTCACATACATAAGAATAAACTAAAGAATTTTTTTTTTAAAAAAATAACCCCAATGATGTAAATTAAGTCAATCCTTCATAAGAGATTATGCTATTTTTAAAAATATTGCCTGGAGAGGGAAAAGTATATCCCAGAAGAGGGAAATAAGTCAATGTAAGAATTCAAATGTAGGGCTAGAGTAAAGCTCCATAATAGAGTATTTGCCAAGCATGCCAGGAATCATGCGTTCCAGTCCCAGCACACCCAATGTGATTGAATGAGATGGTCCCCTGTATGCTGAGTTGGTGGTGCTGTTGAGGCAAGTAGAGGAGGTGTGGCTTTGCTGGAGGAAGTATGTCATTGGAGGCAGGCTTTGAGGTTTCAAAGCCATGCATCATCTGTAGTTTATTCTTTCTGCTTCCTGCTTGAGATACAAGAGGAAAGCCTTCAGCTTCCTGCTCCTGACAATTGCCTTTACTCTGACATGATGGATGCCTCTGGAATCATAGGCCCAAAAGAACGCTTTACCCTGTATCTTGCCATGGTATTTTATCACAGTAATTGAAAAGTGACTAAGACACCCACACACACACAGACAAAAAGAACTCTGAGATGAGCAACCTGGCAGTTCAGTTGAGTTCAAGGAGTTCTTACCATAAGGTGGTGACAACCCCACCGTTTCACATTGATGCAGCTAGCTGTTGATTGATAGAAGCATAACTGAAGTATGAAAGACCTGGATCCCTGCTAGTCTATTTTTTTCCACCTCTCCTGGCATTTAATTTTGACACAGAATAGCCACAGCATAACTTTAGTTTCTTGGTTTCCTTACCTGAGTTGCTTTTTTTTTCCTTTCTTTTTTTTTTTTTTTTAAGAATAAAACAGTTTTGTGACAATATGTGAACACTATAATATTGGTAATATAAACTGAATTCCTGCCCATCACACAGGCTTTGTCTGTTTAATTTATTTCAAGGCTTTTCTTCCCATGTTACCAATTCTTGATTCCACCTTAAATCTTGAAATCATTTTCATGTGAAGCACATGAGTTCTCTAACAATTCTGTTCTAGAACAAGCTGTAGTAGTCTTTCCCATCCTCTTTTTCCATCGTTGACTTGGAAGACAGAAGAGGAATGCCTGAGGAAGCAGAAACTCATGGTGTCTTTTCAACAGCCTGCCCAATGAGAAGCTCAAGAAAGGGGAGTTGTTGATACAAAGTTAAGAACATGGGGCATGGTACCCAACTCATCTTCATCTGCAGTCTTCTTAGAAGGCATCCTGGACTCAGGGGATCACAGCTCCATTTCTAGGTGGGGAACCTGAAGGTGAGGAGATGAAGAGTACTACACCTGCAAACAATGAAGAGGTCCTTTGATGGAAGGCTGGATGTGGGGTGGGAAGTTCATTTCTGATTCAACAGTGTTGAATTTTTTTTTTTTTTTAATTTTTGAGACTCTCATGTTCAAACACTGAACTTCATCATTTCCACCCTTCCTCCCCCTTTCCAGTTCAACCCAAATCCACCAACTCTCTCTCAAATCCATGACCTCTTCTTCTATAATTTGCTACTACACTTTTTTAAAAGTGAGAATTGCTAACTATGATCACTGGTATGCTTGCTTCAGCACTGTGAGCAGACGAGAATGAACAACTCTTTAACTAGAAATCTTTTGACCATGAAGCTTTACTGCAGACCTGAGAGAGGGACCAAGATCCAGAGAGTCTGGTCTTGGATGAGACTCCGAGTGTTCTAAACGTGGTGATGTCATATCCCTGAAGGTCAGTTACATTTACTAAGGAATATGTCAGGTGAAGGTGTTGAGATGTGTACAGCTACCTGGGGGAAAAGGGAATGAATTATGGCAGGTTTCCATCAGACAGGAATTTCTTCATGTTGGCCAGTCTGGGTGAGAACTGTCATTCACCACCGTGTTTAAATACCATGAACTGATTCTGGATCCTTGCACAGTCTGGTGTATTCTATGAGGATGGTGTTGACCTTAGCTTTTTGAAAATAGCAGCACCATTAGCGGAGAGAGCTGTATGAGTAGATACCAAAGAACAGTATTAATCCCATTTTCTTTCCCTGTTTTCTCCCTATTCACTAGTCCCCTACAGCCTCTGGTCTAGACTCATAAATCTGTCTTGTGTACTCAAGCAATAAAATTGCTTTAAATAAAAAAAAATTAAGGATTGTGTGTGGGATGGGAAGGGGTATTGAGATGTGGTTGGTTGTCTGAGAGTAACGGGGATAAATTATACTGTATTTGGCTGGATTCCACCCAGCACTTACTCCAAGCCTTTTACCAAAGAGAGAGACAGAGATTGATTTTGTTCAAGAATCTACTTTTCTCTCACATAGTCTAAAAAGCTCAAAAGAATGCACGCCAGCACCTGTCCCAGAGTACACAGCATGGCTCATTCAGACATTCCTTTTCACTGTTCAGTGAATGGTGAGTCTGGGAAGTACTTTCAACCAAAGTCTGTTGGCACTGGGCATTCACATGGAAACTGCCATTAAGCTAGAAAAGTACAAGGGACAAATTCCTATCAGGAAATGTGCTGAACATTCCTAGGGAGATACAGCTAGATACTTTAAATAGAGCATTTGTCTTCTAGAGACTGTAACAAGCTTGTGAACTGGACCATTTGATCCATAGGCTGTAGACTAAGAAAAGGCAGATACAGTCAAAAACTTTGAAGTAGACAAACATGGACCAAATAACCAGCCCATTACCTATATCCATCAGGAATATAAAAGAAACAACTAAATGGCATGATTTTAGACCCTCTTTAACCATGACAAAATCCTCTGGAGACAGAATCTCACTATGCAGCCCAGGCTGGCCAAAATCTCAGGGTATTCCCTTTTCAGCCACAACATCCAGCTTTGAAACAATCTTTCACAGGTGTGGCTTTTCTAGTTGCCAACTTTGAGAATGCTTGGCATTAGGGCATACATGTTAGAAATAATGAATCAATAGTACCTGCATAAAAACCCAAGAAGATTACAGAGCAGCATTCTACAAAAGCCTGTAGTAGAGAAGAAGGGGATGTGTAGAGAATGTTTAAGTTTCTGAATTTGTGAAAAAAAAAAATCAAACAAAAAAAGAAATTAAAAAACTTCAAACATACACTCATCAAGGTCTAATTTTACAGCTAAAATGCAAATGCTACATCCACAATTTAGAGCATGTGTTGTTCCTGTAAAGACATAGTTCTGGAGCCCAGCATCCATTTGGCAGTTCACAATCATCCCTAACTCCAGTTCCATCAGACGCCCTTTTATGAACTCAAAGGGTGACATACACACAAACAGTGCACAAGCATACACACAGGCAAAACCCTCTTATGTATAAAATAAAATAAACAAATCTAAACATGTTTTTAACAAAAAATAATTGATCAGAGTACTAGAAGATACACAGTATACAGGCCTACCTGTAGATCTCACCCTCACTCTGAGAAATCAAACCTATTACTGCACTTTCATGCTTTCAGAGTACAACTGGAGGTGAACCATCTGCTGATTCTTATACTGTCTTCTTTTATTCAGACATTAAGTACCTTTAAAAAATTTCCCCAGATCCCTGAACACAAGATTCTACCTACTGCTGAGGTGATCTTTTTATGTTAAACTATATGACCAAGGTTGAGGGGTGGTAACTTATATTACACCCATCCAAAAACCATGGTGCAAAGAAAACAGAAGCAGATCGTCCTAATATACGGAATATCTGCAACACTAACTACTTTGCTTATGGAGGAAATCAGACACACCTTTCATTGACTGTATACACGAAGGAAGGATTATTTTGATTGTTTTGAGGATGTCCATTAAGAAACGAGGTCACAAGTTCTACAGGTTATAGAGATGTAAAGCAACACTGTGGTTACCGGAAACACCATGGCAGTTCCTCAAAAGGATAAAGTAGAAACATGCTTTGATCCAAAAACTCCATAGAAACAAAAGAACTATACACAAGGACTTCATATTTATACTATGAAGTCATATGTATATGACTATTTGTATATGTATATGTACATATTTATTTAACAATGTTTACAGTAAATATTCTCATAGCAAAAATGTCAAAGAAATGCAAATATTGATTAGAACTAGAATACACATATTAAATCAGGTATGTGCATAGAATAGAACAGTATCTAGCCTTACAAAGTGAAATCTGCAACATACTATACCTTGAGAGAATCATAAATATATACAACACTAACTGTAAAAAACAAATCACAAAAGGACAAAAAGATGTGTTTCAACTAAAAGGTAAGTACAAAAGTCAAGTTCAAATGCAAAAAGTAGAATTGTAGTTGTCAAGAATGAAGGCAAGAGGAAGTATGGATGGTAGTGTTTAATGAACAAATTTCAGATTGGGAATATAGAAAAATCCTGGAGCGAAATGGAGAAAGAGCCTCCCAATAAACACTCAGACTGAGGCGAGTATTTCCAAGCTGCACAAACAACAGAAGTAAAGTACTCAGTTTTAAGAAGTGTGTGTGTGTGTGTGTGTGTGTGTGTGTGTGTGTGTGTGAGAGAGAGAGAGAGAGAGAGAGAGAGAAATCTGAGGTGACAAGAAAAGGTCTCACTCTATAATCCAAGACAGCCTTTTGCCAATGTTCAAGGTAAACTCAAACTCACTGTGATCCTTCTGCCTTAACCCCCTACAAGATGGAGTTATAAGCATGAGTCACCAAGTCTGGTTTAAAACACACAGACTAGGTAAGAGACTGGGCAAATGGCTTAGTTGATAAAATACTTGCCTAGCCAATTGGAAGCCCTAAGCCAGTCAGAGACATCTCACAAAAAATCACATGTGTGACTGACCTCTAAGCAACACACACACATACACACATAGCGAGAGAGTGAGAGAGAGAGAGAGACATGCACACACCGACATACACACATGCACACACCGACATACACACATGCACACAAACCTGGAAAAACACAGACACAAGACTGATTAATAACTTTGGATAATAAAAAAATGGAAAAGAATAAAATTCTACAGATAATTTCAAGAGATCACTAATCACCTAAAGACTGTCAATGACAAGTAATACATAGATGTTAACTTTCAACATAGACACGAAGAAACAGGAACCACGGAGCTTTGTGAAGAATTAGTTCTATGTTGTCCCAGGAATGACTGCCAACCAAATCCCATGCCTAAACATAATGAGATTTATTAAACAGCAGAAATGGTTCTTTCTACCAAAGCTCTTTCCAAACAAAAATAAAGCATGTGGAACTCCACATGTGCTGTTTGTATTTCATCACTGTTTTGCACAGAACAAGAGAGTTGTTGCCTACACACCATTTCTCAGCATCAACACTCATTTTCTTATGCAATTTCAAGTTTGGTTGGCAGGTTAGAGACATTTTTTCCAACCACAGACAAAACGCCTTTTGATACTCATAGAAAATGTTTAAGGAAATGTTCCCAATAAAAGACAACAAAACAATGGTGTGTAAGTGCATCAGCAGTCTAGGGAACAGCTGAGGTGACTCCAATTAACCTTGGGTGGGATGTGACAAGGAATTACCAACATACTAAGTCTTTGTCTCCAACAAGAAACTTAGAAATGTAGAATGCCACAAAGCTGGGAGTGAGGCAGGCAGAAATTTTTGTTTTGATTTTTGAGATAGTATCTCATCTAGCTCAGGCTAACCTCAATTTTTTTATTTACATTTTTTTTAAATAATGAGAATGACTCATGGTTTGAGGGTACAATCCATCACAACAGGGAAACATGGTGGAAAGAGCAGTTCTAGCTCTGAGGGCAGGAGGTGGCACTCCACCCATGTTTCCTTTATATACAGCCTACATCATCAGCCCATGGGATATGCCTCCAAATTCACAATGGGTCTTTCCTTCTCTGTTAAACCCAGAACTGTCTCTCTGAGATCCCAAATGTCATCTAGTTGGCCAGGAAGACTGGCCATCACAGAAAGCTCTGCACCAAGCCACACAATTTTCCCACAATAAAATTAAGAACTCAGAACTCAGAACTCTGGACAACTACATTATTCTTTCCAACTCCTGGACTCTGAGCTTCTAACAATCCTGTTTCTACCTTCTGAAAGCTGGGATTACAAGCATGTGCTGCCACACAAATTGGATAGAACCCAAGGGCCTCATGTATGCTAGGCCAGAATTCTATCAGCTGGCCAGCCACCAGAGCTATGTTACTGAATCTTCCTTGTAACCTTATGACAACATTTTAATGTTTAATATACTAACATATGGCGTAGAAGGCCTTGAAATTATGTTTCATTTTAATTTTTCATTTCTTTGGTATTATAGAAAACTGACTTATACATGAAATATTTAGTTTTTGAAATTTAAATCCTATCATTTACCTTGAAATCTCAGAGAGTGATATCTATTTGTTTGTTTATTTATTTATTTAAATATATATGTGTGGGTGGGTGTGGACTACAAAGATAACTTAACAGTTAAGAACTCTTAGTGCTCATGCAGAGGACCTGAATTTTATTCCCAGCACCAATGTTGAACAGCTCACAACCTCCCAATTCAGGGAATCTGATGCTTTCTTCTTGACTCCTTAAACACTGGCACACTCACACATGTGCACATACACAGATGCATACACACACATACCACATAAATAAATAAAAACAAACTGAAAAACTTGTAAAGCAGTACAGATATGAACAATGACGATAAAGCACAAGCAGCACTCACAGCATTACAGGCTATTTAGACGCACTGTGCAAATCCTGAAAACTCACCCCCAGAAAGTGGCTGCCACTGGCATTCTTTCCAAAGATGAAAAAAGACATAGAAACATAAATAATCTGACAAACATTACAAACATTACACAGCTGGTTAAGTAGGTGAACCAGACAGTCTGTCTCCACTACACAGTCGCAACCAACACACACTCTACATGTCATAACATATTGGAAATAAAGATAATTTTGATAACGCTTAACAAGCTCTTTAATGGGAACACAATAGAAAAGATTTCAGTTGTCTTGCTGATCTCAGTATTATTTTTGCTTTTGTTTTTAACTGTAAATCACTATCCTGAAAGTATGTGTGAGAGAGGGTTAATTAAACACATAAGTGAAGCCTAGATTTTTTTTTAATAGTGTTCAATTCCGTTAGAAAAATAATTAACAAGGGCTACTTCTCAAGGTCTTTTGTGAGAAGACAGGCATGGTAAAGCATGTAATCCCAGCCAGGCATGGTAGAGCATGTTACCCCTGACAGGCATGATAGAACATGTAATTCCAGCCAACTGAGAAGCCTAGGCAGAGCTGTGAGGTTGGGGCCAGCCTTAAACCAAACAGAAGGAAACTTAATGTTTTCCTAATTTCACAATCAGTATATGAATATAAAAATGAAGGCAACAGGATGGGTACATGGCACAGCAGAGAAATAAGGATATTATCTCTGGAGGACATGAAAAGGCAGGTGAGTAATGAGCACTTTAACACACTGACACAGGATGAAAAGTTTCAGGACATCAGCTCCACGTTGTTGAGGTGCAGGTAGACTACCCAAAATAATTAGAGGTCTGGAAGAAGCACAAAGTTCATGCTAAGCATGACTCATGCATCTCACAGCAAAACAAAATCCACCAGACATTTATCTCTTCAAAACAACACACTGGGTCTGGCAGCAGCCCACAAGCAAGAAAGACCACGTGAAAGTCAGACACTCATGTGCTGGTTAAAAATAAAAGGGTGGGAGGCACATGACAAGTGATGACTCTAACCCTGACCTCTGAAATACACAATGCCATTTATAACTTCCACAAAATGTCAAAACACCTGAAAACAGCAAGTTTCACAAGACAAGATAGGAAAGAAAACCAAAAGGCCACTCTGTAAGTCAAAATTTAGGATGCATTCCAGTAAGATCTACTACATCTGAAGAAGAGAACACAAGAGATTTTGATCATACTGGCTTCAGTGATGAGGGCTTTCTCTGTATTAACATGAACCCAGGGTAGCCACCCCTTCCTGCCTTTAGCTGTGTAGGCTGAGCCCACAGGCATGGAGAAAAGACTTCCACTTAGCCCAGTTTCCCTCACAAAGGAAAAAAGGCAACAGACACGCTGGCACTGATACATCCACCCAAACACTGACTCTGTTTAAAAGGTTGTGAAATAATGACCCATAGCAAGAGCACTTTCAAGACCCAATTCAGGTCCCATCTGTTAGGAAAGACAAAGAGGCTTGTGTACCCAAAATGTAGTATAAAGAATTCACCTCCCAACAACAACAAAATCAATAAAACAGAATGGAAAGCCAAACCCTGCAATGCTACCATGAAAGTAAGAGGACAAGGGCTGGGGGACTGAGAAGGAACCTCAGCAAGGCTAGAATAGCAGTGCTTTATTGAGTCACAAGTAATGATTAACTAATTAACTAACATTAATACCATCACACTGGGGCCACTTGTGACCCATTATTTGCACTACCATCATTGGCAAAACCTCTTTTAGATTTGTCTCTTTATATTCATGAATGTTTCCTTAACGACCTATTTATTTACTTATTTATTTATTTACGTATCTATCTATCTATCTATCTATCTATGTATTTATTTATTTGGTGTGTGTGGTCTGTGTGCATGTAGGCCTACATGATGAGGGCAGCAGATCTCATTACAAATAGCTATTAGTCACCATGTGGTTGCTGGGAATTGAACTCAGGCCCTCTGGAAGAGCAGTCAGTGCGCATAACCTCTGAACCAACTCTCCAGCCCCCATGCATGAATGTTTTGCCTGGATTATATGTATGTTAACTATGTGCATGCCTGGTACCCATGGAGGTAGAAGACAGTATTGGATCCCCCAGGACTGGAAATGGGACAGTTATGAGTCTCTACCATGTGAATACTGAGGACTGAACCTAGATCCTTTGTAAAAGCAACAAGTGTTCTAAACAACTGAGCCATCTCTCTAGCCACACCCTCAGTTTTCAAGTAAACACAGCACATCACCGAGTAATATACACCCATGCCCAGAACTACCAGAGGAGCAAGGCCATGTTTCATATGATCTAGACAGTACTTAAAAAGCCATAGGGATACATGGTATCATTACTCACCATGTACTCTCTCATTAGAGAGAGAGAGAGAGGGAGGAAGAGGGACAGAGAGAGGGGGGAGGGAGGGAGGGGGGGAGGGAGAGGGAGAGGAAGAGGGAGATAGGGAGAGAAATGCAAAGTAAAACCCTACATAAGCATTTGAATACTCTTCCTACTTCTCCAAGCACATTTTTAGGCCAGTAACTATCTTACACCAGCCAGCAGCCATTATACCTGGAGAAGAACTGACTTTCAGCTCTACCTGCTTGGCTGCCCACTTACACCCCTTAATAAGACCCAAGTCTCAACAGGACTCGGCTGAAAAACCTGTTATAATCAAGTGCAAACTCACCTTGCCACTGAACTCACTAATTCCACATGGATTTATTGAGCATTTCACCTATGTGTGAGGAATAAAAAAGTGACTAAATTTATGAAAATTTGAAGAGTTAAACACTCCACAAGAAAAGAATAGAAAGGAACAGTGAACAACTGAAAAGACTCACAAGAAGAGCTACACCCAAGAAAAAGGGATAATAATGGAAAGTCACCAACAGTTTCAAACACCACCAGGAGGTCAAAATTGAGAAATTAATCTCTCTAGCCTCCTTGGAAGAATGGTGGTGAGCATGGGGGAAAGGTTCAGGGCCAGCAGAAATCTAAGTATATATCCAACCAGATTTTGCAATTAACCACAAGTCACAGCCTAGAAAAGTTAAAATATCATACTTTTTTATTATCAGAAACACACTAGTTATTTATTAAACAGAACTAATTGGGCCAAGGAATTGCTTCTAGGTATCCTATGTATATAAGCTTCTCATGAGAGAGTGCAATGGCCTCCAATTTCCTGCCTCCTAGAATCTACACCATGTGTGAACCTTTCTCTACAATGTGGGCAGAATCTGAAAGCTGCTTCTAGAGTTTTCTAAGTGGTAAGAAGATACTTGCATAACCCCATAAATTCTGCTCACAAAGAAAGCACTCCTGGGGCACAGAAGAAGGCAATGCAGCCAGTCCTGATGAGACCTGATAGGCTAGGGTCAAATGGAAGGGAAGGAGGTCCCCTCCCCATCAGTGGACTGGGGGGTAGAGGGCAGGGAAAGAGGGGGAGGGAGGGAGCTGGGAGGAGAGGAGAAGGGGCTACAGCTGGGATACAAAGTGAATAAATTGTAATAAATAATAATAATAAAAGGCTGTCACATAGGGACAGCATTACACAGAACTGGGGGTTTCCTCCAGTAGAGCTCCAACAAGAGACTAGGGACCTTCATCCAACAGCCTATAAAGAACTGCATGTCTCCCCCAAACCACAAAACATGGGAAAGTCTCCTCCCCAGTTAGATGAGACTACAAATGATGCAATAGCCACTGCAAACACCTTTACTGCAGTCTGCCTAAAG
Organism: Psammomys obesus; assembly: GCF_907164565.1. Classification (NCBI taxonomy): domain Eukaryota; kingdom Metazoa; phylum Chordata; class Mammalia; order Rodentia; family Muridae; genus Psammomys; species Psammomys obesus. The sequence continues at coordinate 2,450,429 of NW_026594462.1, forward strand.
AGCACATAGCCCAGACACCTGACTCATAGACACAGCCAAAAAATGTTCTGTGAGCAGCCACAGAGCATTACACATCAATAAACAACTAATGCAGGACCCACACCACTGCATTGCTCAACCCTCATCAAAGAAACTTTTTTTTGCAGTAGATGATGATTAACATAGATCCACAACCTAACAATGTACACACAGTGAACAGGCCTTGGAACACTCAGCTCTAAATGGGAAGTCCATATTGACCGCCCCCCGACCCTAGGGCTCAGAGACCTATGCTGAAGGGGAGGATAAAAAATTGCAAGGACCAGAGATGGTAGATGACTCCAAAGGAAAAGCAGAACAGGACTGATGTACATATGAACTCAGTGATTGATAGCTGACACAAGACATGCACAGGTTCAAACCAACAAAATCTCAGCACAGAGAAAGGTACATGGACATAAAATCCTATCCCTGACCAATAAGCTATTTGCAATTGCTATCTGATAGGACAGGAAAATCAGTTTTTCCCAGTGGGTGCCTCTGGGAATGTCCATCATACTCCAGGGCAGGCCTCATGCTCAGGTGTAACTGACCAACATAGAAAGACTCCATGTGTTCGTGTGTGGGTTTTCCTGTTGCTGTTTGGCCATGGTTTAGGGGTTTGGTCTATTAATGGTTTTCTTTTGTTTTGTTTTCTTGTAGCTTTTCTATTTGTTTGTTGAAAGGGAAAGAAAGAACATGAAGTTAGATTGGGGAGGAAGATCTGGGAGGACTTCAGGGGGAGAAAGAATATAATCAAAATGTTAGAATAATAATTTTTAAAAAAATACTTTCAAATGTAATAAAAGTCAGAAAAGGAAAAAATATGAAACCTTCAGAAATGTTGAAACAATTCCCTTGTAAGACCACTAGATGGTCAGGAAAATGTGTTCCTTCAGGCAAAGGTTCAAGAATTTTCATAAACTCTAAGTTCACCATGGAACAGACAAGCCACAACATGCTTGCAGAAAGAGAGTAAGCCTTAGCAAGGATGAGAAACAGCCCTACAGAATGCCAGCCCATACTGACTTTACCTGAGCTCTGACACACAGATAGTTTCCACGACTACCAACCACAAAAATATACTAGTATGCTGTGTTTCAAGTTGTGATTGGCATTTTTATGTAGTATTACAGTAGAAAAGGAAAGTTCAGAATGTATACCAGAATTCCAGAACCACTGAACACTCACTCTGCACAAAACATTGTGCCATTTATTAATGGTGTCAGAAGACAGGAATCTGAAAACTGCACAGGTAACTACACACACACATACACACACAATCATGACAGGGGGCTATAGGACAGCTACAGCAGGTAAGGATTCTGCATAATTAGAAGAAGGGCAGCCTTCCTGAAGCAGACAGCACTTTGACAGGCCTTGAGTAAGAATGTGGCTTTGCACACGTGGTCACTGGGTTATGGAGAGTGAGAGCAAAGACATCCTTCAAGATACAACAGCTAACCACCCATGTACAGTTTAAGGGGGAGGAGGCAAGATGATAAACAAAAAGAGAAAGGGTGGGTGTGAATGTGGGTGTGGTAGCAGAAGCTACAGAGAGAGTCAGGCTTCAGAAGAGACTAAATGGCTGCTTGGCAAGAAAGCGTATGCTTAATTTACTAGACATCTATTAAAAGTTTAAACATGGGGTCACAGAAAATGGTACCGTTTGCCATTGGCCTGCTGTTGTTGATTCAGGGACTGATATCCTGGAAACAGCCTCAGGGCTGGACTTACAGTGTGGCCTGTTCTGATTACAAAGAGTGGAACAGAATGTGAACTGAAAATGCTCAGAGTCATTTCAACCAGATTATATATACAGCTTATCTTCCAATTCTGCCTTTTGAAGAAAATAAACAATTCAGGGTAAATAAGTCTGTATTAATTCATGAATAGATATATTCTTATTCTTCAAATTTTTGCTAACCCAACTTTATTGGAACAACTTTTAACAGACCAGATCTGTACTATAAAACATAATACATTATAATTTCAGACTAATGCTCTGAATGGGACCTAGTATCATTTCCTGTAAAGTACGAGAATATCAGATTTTAAGAGCTAGTGACACTGTAGAAGTACTGAACTCTCTTGAACAACAGATGCAGCAAATGACAAACAAAAAACTGTGTGCGCACAACCATGATGCAATCAAAATTTATTTACAAAGAAGATGGACTGGGTCTGCCCATAGGCTACAGTTTGCTGACCTCTAATCTGTATTTTGCTCCATTAATTTCCCTTCCCATAAAACAGTAAAAGGGGCCTCTCCATGATATAATTATACCCAGGTCTTAACAGAGCTTGTGCCCTATATAAGGTAGTAAGCTAAGTTTATTACCTCTAATTTAACAACACCCAGGCATAGATGGAAAAGAAAGAAAGAAAGAAGAAAGAAAGAGAGAGAGAGAGAGAGAGAAAGAAAGAAAGAAAGAAAGAAAGAAAGAAAGAAAGAAAGAAAGAAAGAAAGAAAGAAAGCCCTGTCTACTTGGTCTTCAGAATACCTCTTTTGTGCAATTGCTTCTCTTCCTCCATCATCTTTAAGTCACTCATGTCACTCATCTGCAAGAATCACTGCAGGAAGAGAGAGAAAAGCCTTGGGAGCTTACATTCTGGGGAGAGATGCCGCTGAATCATCCTCGTAATGAATGAGAGAGTACAGTGGTGCCAGGACAGGGCTGTGCAGAGAAAGAAACACGCCTGGAAGCCCCAGGGAAGAGGAAGCAGGGACATCATGTAGTGTAGGTGAGTTGGGCCTGGATCCAAACTGGAAACTGCTCTAGTGATGCTCCTCCAGAGCAGGGCCTACATGGGGACGATGCCCCCGCCTAGTCTCACTGTACTCTCACAGGGTCCTACTACTCTTCCTTCTCCCATCTTGAATCTATTACATTCTCCAGGCAGTAGCCACTGTGCCTCTGTCGTGTTGAAATCCAGTACAGAATGAATAAAATCCAGAGTGTCAGTGATCTCCAATTGGTATCCGAGCCCTGTCCCCCTGTCCCTGTCCCTCACTCCTACACAGTGGCCTCCTTGGTATTCCATATGAAGCACGTACCAAGTCTTTGCTTTGACCTGGGACTCTAGACTCTGGGGCTCCCTCTCTCTCACTTCTTTCACATCACAGACCAAGGACCCCCTCAAGGCCACTGTTAAAACACTCTCTTTCCAAAATGGTTCAGGCCCTTGCTCTACAGCTCCTCAGCCACCTTTATTTGTCCTCTTCAAACTTTTAATCACTTTATATTTGATAATAGTTGTTTGTTCATCAGTCTGTCTCTAGAATCAAAACTGTGTAAAGATGGGGGCCTAATTCACAGCACAATCTCTAATTCTTCCCATATAGTAGCACCTCAATAGTCACTTCTGAATGAAATCGTCAAGTAAGTAAGGGGTAGTGAGCACTCTTTTACAAAAAAGAATTAAAATTTCTGACTAAAAATGTCAAATGAATAATGGATACGACTCTTGCACACACAGAGAGACTGAAAGCATTCCCAATGTCACATGGCCAGAAAGTGGCCAAGCCAGTACTGAGCTCAGATGGCTGGAAGAGAGGACCACATAGATGTCAATAACCTTGAAGGCATGGCCGCACTAAACTGGAGGGAGCTCGTTAACAAACCTGCCTAGAGACAAACCTAAACTGTTTAAACACCTGGTTTACCTGCTACCCAAGAACATCTGCAAAGTGCTTTACAAAGCATTATGACAGCAAAAAGCTATTTAATTGAGATATGCCTCATCTATACATTTGGAATAATATAAATTCTTCACCTCACAGAGTTGACGGGAAGCACAAACAAGTTAATATCTGTAAATTTACCTAGAAAGAGGTTAAATCAACAGGGAAAGTGGTCACTGAAAGACCACAAAACTTGCAGAAATCGAAAGGCTTTAAGGCTGGAAAACTTGAGTCAGACTAGTTGAGTTACTGTAGTTACCAAACTCCAAGTGTTAATGTGACAGGGGATGTGATGAGTTCTACAGCCAGCCCTTCTCTGTCAGGCCCTCATCAGTTCTGTGTGGGAGAGGTCCACACCACCTACACTTTGTTGGCCTACAATTCTGTTGTAGAGATTGTACAGAGTATCAGCTACAGTAAGACCCCCCAGAGATGGCCACACTCGAGACTTCAGCCACAGCTGGAAGGGACTCCTAGGTGGTGGAGGCCTCTTCCTGTAGGGTCAATAAGAGTTACTGAGCAGCACTAGTATAAAAAAAACCTCAAGTAACAACACATGCTGGAGAGGTTGTGGAGAAAAGGAAACTCTCCTCCATTGCTGGTGGAAATGCAAACTTATACAACCACTTTGGAAATCAATCTGGCACTTTCTCAGAAAACTGGGAATAATGCTACCTCAAGATCCAGCTATACCACTCCTAGGCATATATCCAAAAAATGTTCAACTATACAACAAGGACATTTGCTCAAACTATGTTCCTGGCAACTTTATTCTTAATAACCATAATCTGGAAAAAACTTAGATGTCCGTCAACCGAGAAACTGTGGCACAATGGACTACTACTCACCTATTAAAAACAAGGAAATCATGAAATTTGCAGACAAATGGATGGCACTAGAAATGATAATTCTGAGTGAGGTATCCCAGAAGCAGATAAACACACACGGTATATACACGGTATATACTCACTTAATAATTGATATTAGCCATATTATACAGAATAAGCATACTAAAATCTAAAGAATAAAATACTAAAATACCAAAGAAGCTAAACAACAAGGAGGACCCTAGGGGAGATGCTTAATTCTCATTCATAAGGGCAAACAGGATAGACATTGGAAGTGGCAGAAGAGAGGGAATAGACTGGGACCTACCACAGATGTCCTCTGGAAGATTCCACCCACAGGGAATGGAAGTTAATGCTGAGACTCATAGCCAAACTTTGGACAGAGCACAGGAAGTCTTATGGAAGAAAAACCCACAAGGGACAGAAGCCCAACAATGGGATCAAAAAAAAAGGGGGGGGGGAGCCAAAAAGGCTGGGCCCAGATGGAACTACAGAGACTGATACAGCAACCGAAAACCATGCATAGAGAGGACCTAGATGTAACCCATAGACAGCTTATTCTCCAGAGTTTCTGACATGAACTCAGTTGCCTGCTCTTTGCTCACTTCTCCTGGTAGGACAACCTAGCCAACCCACAAAGGAAGAGGATCCAGGCAGTCCTGATGGAATCCGATAGACTAAGGTCAGACAGTAGGGGAGGAGGACTTCCCCTACCAGTGGACTACTGTAGAGGAACAGGGGAGGAAGACGGAGGTAGGGTGGGGCTGGGAGGAGATGAGGGAGGGGACCACAACCAGAATACAAAGTGAATAAATTAATAATAATAATAATAACAACAACAAATGGTACTTCCAGAAGCTATCGTGAACACCTAGATTAGGCAAGCAGCTTGTGAAGCCCAAATAACTTCAGTTCAACTAAATGACTGTTTTAATTTAAACCATAAACTAATCAAGGACTTGTGTAACCCACAACTAAACACAATTCCTCCAACTATTAAGAATACAGAGGCAACATGATTTTTAAAATCTATTTCCTACAACCTACATCCTGAACATTGAGTACTCAAAATGTATCATAACAGGAGCAGAGAACTTCTGCCTATGGCCTTGGCTACAGCTCCTCAGTGAGCCTGCACAGCAGCAGAGTTCCATGCATGAGCACGCATGTGCGTGCGTACGCGTACGTACACACACACACACACACACACACACACACACACACACACACATACACACAGACAAACCCACTATATTGACAAGACACATTTATAAGAATTGACTTTATGTGAGTTTATATGAATTCTTAAATGTCTCCGTAAGTCTAATATGTATTCTAAAGCCTGCTCTCACTCTAAAGGATGTCTTACAAAAAAGCTGAAGTCATGAATGACTTTAGACACACTCTGCTTTCAGTGATTGTGATACAGATCGACAACTGTTTGAACTAAGTGGCATCAACTGGAAATTAAGCTGCCCTTTACAAATAGCATCTGCTCCTTGTTTAGCTTCATTAGGTGAACAGAATTTAGTATATTTGTCCTATATTATAGGTCTAGTATCCGCTTCTAAGTGAGTATATACTGTGTGTGTCTTTCTGCTCCTGGGATACCTCACTCAGAATAATATTTTCTAGTTCCCACCATTTGCCTGCAAATTTCATGATTTCCTTGTTTTTAACTGCTGAGTAGTATTTCATTGTGTAAATGTACCACAATTTCTGTATCCATTCCTCAGTTGAGGGACATCTGGGTTGTTTCCAGTTCTGGCTATTATGAATAAAGCTTCTACAAACATTGTTGAGCAAATGTCCTTGTTGTGTACGTGAGCATATTTTGGATATACTATAAGCTGTATATACACAAATTAACATAAAAGCCTTGTGTTACACTCAAGCAAAATCATGAAGCCATTACCTAAATACTAAGTCAAACTATACCAAAAATTACCAATAACTATCCTTAGATTTTTTCTTCATTTCTTAATACTTAATTAAACAAATGTAATAATTCCTCTCATTAAGTTCCAAGAATTAAAGAAAAGTCCACATGTAACATGCCACAGTGTATAATTCTGATTCCCTCTAGACACCCAACACTCTTCTAACTAGGCTAATGAAATTTCAAAGTGATGGTGCAGCAATAAAGAATTAATTCCCCATAATACAAAACAGCTATTAACTCTTTAAAAATTAGCACAGGATAGACATAGAAAGTAAGAGAAGACAAGGAACAGGAAAGGAGCCTTCCACAGAGGACCCCTGAAAGACTCTAACCATCAGGGTATCAAAGGACATACTGAGATTCATAGCCAAACTTTAGGCAGAGTGAAGGAATCCTTATAGAAGAGGAGGGAGATAGAATGATCTGGAGGGGACAGGAACTCCACAAGGAGACCACCAGAACCCAAACACCTGGGCCCAGGGGGTCCTGCAGAGACCAATACTCCAACTAAGGATCATGCATGCAGAGGACCTAAACCCCCTGTTCAATGGAAGCCCATAGGCTGCTCAGTTCTCAAGCAGGTTCCCTAGTAAAGGGAACAGGGGCTGTCTCTGACATGAACTCAGTGGCAGGCTCTTTGATCACCTCCCCTTGGGGGGTATAGCCTGGCCAGGCTGCAGAGGAAGATGATACAGCCAGCCTTGATGAGACCCTGGTAAGCTAGGGTCAGATAGAAGGGAAGGAGGACCTCCCCTATCAGGGGACTAGGGAAAGGGCATAGGGGGAAAAGGAGGAGGGTGGGAATGAGAGGAGACAAGGGAGGGGGCTGCAGCAGGAATACAAAGTGAATAAATTGTAATAAATAAAAACATAAATAAAATTAAATAAAAAATAAAAATTAGCAACTGAAGGTTACAGATAAACTTGTGCTTAAGAAATGAGGGAAATGACTAAGAATGTGGCAGCTTAAGTGAGGGAAGACCAGAACACAAAACAAGAAGGGTTAGGAATGGTTTGCTGAACCCAGGTAAACCAGGCTCAACATAATATTGTTGAGAATTTTCTGATGCAATTTGATCATTTCTATTTGCTTTTTATTATTCTTAGTTTGAGCTGGAGAAAAAAAATTACATTCATTTTAATCACTGAAATAAGTAACAAACAATTTTCAAGGATGGCACAACATAGAACCTTCTAAAACTGATGAAGATTTAAGTTATAAGAAAGTTTGGTGTGTTCTGATTCCCTTTTTGAGGATAGTGTTTTGGAGGTGTAGCTAAAAATCTGTGTTATTAAACCCTAAGTACAGCTGGATGCTATCACTCCACAATACTCAGACAGACCACTGCTAGCAGCACTACAGCACTGGCACTGAGCTAGCAGTAGGACTAGTTTTGCCCTGAAATTCACTTTCAGAAACAAAAAACACACAGAATGAGAAATGCAATATAGTACTGTACTGAAGTGTATAATGTTTTCCCAAAATTCCTATCTACCTGGACCCTTGTTTGTAAACAGTGCTTTATACACAGAATCTAGTTTGGATGAGATCATTTTGGAACAGAGTAGGTCCTAACAGAATGACTGGTTTCCTTGAAAGAATGAGTAGTTTGGACGAGGCACAGAAAGGCCAAAGGGTATGGATTGTTAATTCATCCAAAGGCCCAGGTAAGATGGGCATGGAGGGTTAATTCATCCAAAGGCCCAGAAAGATGGGCACTGAGAGTTAATCTATCCAAGGCCAGGAAGTGGGAGCACACAGCAGAGTTGAGGAAAAGAAGACGTTGCCTCAGACACTAAAGGAAGCATGGCACTGGTACATCTTTACAAAACTTTTGGAAGACTCAATTCTAAGCCACCCAGCTTGAGATTCTTTGTTTTCACCACCTTTGGAAACTAGCACAAGTATGTGCTCAGAAAACTGATCTCGGTGGTGCTATAATTAACATGTAGTTGCATGCACAATAACATATGAGAAGCTACAAAGCTTGGGACAGTGGTGATCTCGAATGAAAGACCGGGTGATTTTTGTTCTACTGTTTGTACTCTCTCCAAATTGTATAAACCTTTTTAAAATAAGCATGTTTACTTTCATAATCAGAACAAAACTCAATAGAGATGACTACTCTACAAAAAAAAAAAATTATACAGAGTTAAGTTAATTGGGAAGCAAGGCATAAATAAAGGCATGCAAAAATAAAAAGGACAAGGAATAAATGTCTATAAAAATACACATTTTTCTTAAAAATAGAGACATTGCAAAACCTTTTGTAGATGATTTTGAAAATCCAGATAAAGTAGATAATTTTGTAGAAAAATGCAATTTACAAAATCTGATTCCAGAAAGACCAAGTCTTTTTTTTTTTTTTTTTTTTTTTTTGTTAAGGTAAACTACCAAAGTTAAACTCTAAACATTGCTTCTATAAAATCCTAGGAGAGTGAATGATACAGTGTGTACAAAAATAATTCCTAACAACAGAAAGACAAGGAAAATACCTGTAGAAGAATTTTAATCCAGCAACATGACTACTCTGGCAAGAGATCACAACCAAAGTCTTATCTCTGCATGATCTGGCTGGAATACAGACACATGCTTAGTACACATCTCTAATCCCTCTAGCTGAAATACAGACAAGCCTTTAGTGTACACCTTTAATCCCAAACAACGGTGTCTAATTGAGGGGCAGACAAAGTAATAAATCAGAGAAAGATTTGACAGAATGAGTCAGAAATAGGATATGCTCAACTCTTACAGGAACAGACAGGAAAGAAAAGCTACATAAAAGCAGCGCAGAGAGAGTTAAGGATGAGAAGAGTACAGGACCAGAATACAGTGTACAGTCGGTACAGTACATTTTGGTGCACTTTGGTTGAGTTCAGTGCACACAGTTCACTGCAGTTCAGTTTGTAGAGTTCAGAGGCAGTTTTTCCAAGCAGAGCGATTCTATAAGAAGCCAAGAGAAGCCAATTTGAATCAGGTGGCTTGGAGAGGAGCTTGAGCAGAACAGCTGAGTTGAACCAGCCAGCCAGAGTTCAAAAGGAAGAAGAAAGGGTGGGCCTATTCAGCAGTAAGTCTCAGAGGCTGAAAACATTCTAGGACTAGGTTAGCAGATGGAGGCTGGAAGCTGAAGCCTTCAAGGTCCCAGCTTGCAGAAGATTAGATTGAATGGAGGCTAGAAACTTCCAGGCCTAGGCCTCGGGATATTTAGATAGAAATGTTCTGGGCTCAATCCAAGCCATGTATTTGTAAAGCTTGCATATACGTCTCATCTCATCCCATAATCTGAGGAAATAAAAACAACATTTACAAATACCACAAATCTTTCTTTTTCTGTCAGATTCTAAATTCTGACAAAGAAACCTACAAGGGAGAAAGAGCAGACAAACACCTCCATTCTCAGGAATATCAATGTAAAAATACTAAACAAAATATTAGCAAAAATATTTGGCTTCTGGACAAGGACAGAATGAGAGGGACTCAATCTGTACTTCCGTGGTAAATAAAAATGACAGAAAACATATGCAAAGACATTTTCAGATGACAGACCATAGATAGGTAGGTAGGTACGTAGGTAGGTAGGTAGGTAGATAGATAGATAGATAGAAAGATAGATAGATAGATAGATAGATAGATAGATAGATAGATAGATAGATAGATAGATA
>NW_026594462.1:2460594-2482205 GCF_907164565.1 Psammomys obesus
ATAGATAGATAGATAGATAGATAGATAGATAGATAGATAGATAGATACAAGATAGTGAGAAAGTGAAGAAAATTAAGTATGATGATAAGCTTTACAGTCCCACCATAGGCTTTGTGAAAACACTTTCCACGTTCCAGTATATTTAGATGTATCCCAAGGAGTTTTAGAAAGCAGTTCTGGTACAGAAGAGTTAGGTACCAATTCTAAGTGCATAAGAATGTGCAGGCTGGTAATTGTAGGGTGAGAGAGCTTTACAGAGCTCTGGAGACTTCAGCAAGTCTCTTATGGACTGAGAATGTTGTGCACATGAGGAATGAGGAGTTCCTTATCAGATGGAAGGAAAAGCTTTCCCAACACACAGGACACTGAGAAGACTATATTTACTTGCCTTGAAGAAAGCTAGCCCTCCACTAAAGCTATCTTTCACCTGCTAACATCAATAAGAGAAAGTCCAGAAAAGAGCACTGTTTCCAAGTAACAATACTGGGACCAAGAACACAATCTAAAAAAATATTTGGGAAAATAAAAATAAGCCAGCACCTAACAACATAAAATTTACAGTCTGGATATTAACAAACAATTTCCAGACATGAGAAGAAGTAGGAAAACATGACCCATGATGAGAGAAAAATTAGTCAGTAGGGACAGAATGAGAAATGACACTGGTGATAAAATTAGTAGGCAAGAGCTCAAACAGCCAAAAATATTCCATGTGTTCAAAGTGGTAGAGGAATCTATGCACACAATGAGGATATGAACTGATGTAAAAATATATGTGTGTGTTTAAAAAAAAGACACAAGTCAAACTCTTAGCAGTTAAAAATAGAAGACTGAGAAGAAAAATAGATGGGATGAGTAAGCCTGAAGCCCAGAATAGAAATAAGCCCTAATGAAATACAGAGAAAAGATTAAAATGTGAATAACAGAATACAACTGAGTTGTGGGACATGAGGTGGACCAACAAGCTACAACAAAGTGAAGTGGCAGAAAAGATCCTGCCGGAAACAATGCAATGCCAACTTCTTAAAACCTGATGGAAAGTCTAAACTCACAGAGACCACGAGGTTTAAAGAACACAACAAACCACAGGGCATGCCAGGATTACAATGCCCAGAAACACTGATAAAGCTGTACAGCTCCCAAAAGAAAATTAAAAGCACATTATTTTTGTGAAATAAAATTAAAAGGCAGCTGAGCCTTGGTAAGAAACAATGAGCAGTATAAAAATTGTAGGACATTCTCAAAATATTAAAAAAATAAAAGATATGGAAAACACATAGTGTTGAAAAGAGTGAGTCTATCAAATGTATCAAAAAATGTTATTTAAAAATCAAAGTGATCTGAAAAATAAGAGGAAGCAAATTAGACTACAGGCATGTCAAAGGCTCATAAGGAAAAGTGACCTAGGTGGGAAGTTAAAGACACAGAAAGGAATTTTAAGTACCAGAACTGAGAGGAGGTAAGAGAAGATATTGTAGTCCTCCCAGACAAACCTCTTTAATAAATACCTTTTAGTCCAAAAAAGGTATTATATGGACGTGTAGCCAGTTTACAGGTGTAAAATCTAGTACAAAATTTGAATAAATGAGACAGGAGATAAGAAAATTTTGTAAACCAGAGAACAACGACTAAAGCAATGAGAAAAAAGACCATCCATGTTTAACAAAAATGTAAGAAGGAAAACAGAAACCAAAATGACATGAGATTAAAAGATGGTATAAGAGGAGAATAAAACTGAAGACAACTCAAATCTGTGAAATTCATAGGATCTACACATATCAATTAAAGAATAAAGAACAAATATTGTCAGACTGGATAAAACAAGATCAGAATATATAAATTCTATTAAAAAACAAACAATCAAACAAAAAAGGCACGTTGGCCAAATTGTTCAAATTAAAACAAATGTCAAACACCAAACAACAGAGGATTAGAATAACTCTATTAACAGAATAAGTAGATTTTACAGCTACAACTGTCATCAGAGCTTGAGAGTTTCTCTTCCTAATGAGCATGAGCAGACTTATCTACAGGCAATAAGAATTCTAACTGTGCATTACATAAAATGATGAATTTAAAGTACATAGATATGACGAGCATTGAAAAAAAGGCACCGAAAAGGCCACAGTTACCCTTCAACAGACAGCCCTCAATTACAAAAGAGAAAGGAAGAAAAGGAGTAAGGTCAAAGAGAACCAGAACACTGTTAACAGCTTGATCTAATTGACATTCTTATCAAGAGCCATGAAATATTCACCAAAACACATTACATTCTGAACAAAACAAGTTCTCAAAAATTTAGATAAGCTGAAATCATAGCTTCTGAGTAATAGAGAATTAAGACAAAAAAACAACAACAGTGATATTTTAATAGCTCCTGAAACATCTGTAGCTAATAAACATGCTTCTCACATTACAAGGGCTAAATATGAAATGACAAATGGAACTTAAAATAAATTGAAGTAAATAAAGGTATGGGCATATATGTCAATTTGCAAGATGTCTACAATAATGCTTACAGGGAAATATACAGCCTTAAATGCTTTTACTGGAAAATAAGTCCAAAGTGAATAACCTAAGCTTTGAACTTAGGAAAACAGAAAAAGAGGGAAATATCAAGGGAGAACAGAAATGCATGAGAGAAAATGATCAGAAAAGAAATCTCTAAAATAAAAGCTAGCTCTCTGAAAACATGGATGAGGTGACAACCAGGGCAGATCAGCCACATAAAGTAAAAGAGAAGAAACACAAATCAGCAGTAGCAGGAGTCCTCACACAACTGAAAATCCACACATGCAAGTCAGGAGCAGCAGGAAGAGTCTTCTGCTCTCAGAGCAGTGAAGACAATGAAGTGAAGAAAATTCCCTTGGGAGGAAAAAAAAAAAAAATAGCAACCAAGGCAAGGCACACTTTTAATTCTGTTTAATTTTACATCTATTTAATTCTACCTGCAGGTATCTGCAGGTAAGGAAGAAATAATACAAGCTATGCTCAAACGTGGGGTTCTATAGAGACTTTATCTTGCCTGGGCTACCGAGTAAGCTCGTGTCTTCAAATTTAAAACAAAATCAAACAAACAAAAAAACAAAATAAATAAGCATAACCCTACACTTCAAGGAAACTACAGACCTCTGCGGAACCTGAGCCTTAACTCCCACAAAATAAGAAGTTTGCCAAATGCTAATATAATAAATCCCAAAATATACATAAAATGATAATGAACAATCACCCACTTTAATTCACACTAGTGAAGCAATGGTGGTTAAACAAACAACAGCTTAGGAATAATTACCCACATTAATAGACTAGAACAAAAGTCAAGTGATTGTCCCAACGAACATGGAAAAGCATTTGACAAAATTGGGCATCTAGTCATGATTAAAAATGTTAACAAACTCAGAACAGAAGCAAACTTCCTCTACCACAAAAAACTCACAACATCACAGTCACTGCTGCATGACTAATACCTTCCACCTGAGAAAGAACACTGTGTGTCTGCTCTCAGGCTACAGGCTCACAGTAAGAAGTGAAGCCTAGCCAGCAAAGTAAAGAGCAAACTCAGGGCATAGGAGCAGAGACAAGGAAGTAGAATTACATGCACACACATGACTGCACAGAAAATCAGAAGGAAACTTTAAAAATTAGATTCTTAAGCAAGTTTAGCAAGATGGTATGATATAATATTAACACATGAAAACTCAATTATATGAATTATTAATGAATATTTGGAAGCTAAAACATTTTAATCTCATTTATAAGAACTTAGAAAACTGAAGTTCTTGGGGGTAACTGTGAATACCAACCCCCCCCCCCAAAAAAAAAAGCACATGAGAACTTTTAAGAAAAATGAGAAAACATTGTTCGCTTTTTAAGAGTCCTGGGGTTAGAAAGAGGAAAACAAGAAAGTAAGGCCTGAGTGCTGACTAACAACCTGAATTAAGAAGACAGGGAAGGCCCACCAAGTGATGGCCCAGATGGGAGCTGCAGCCGAACACTCTCAGTTGAGAAATGCTGGCCTGGGTGTTGTTTTGGAAAGAGTCCTCAGGCAAAAAGATCACAGATTTCGTTATCCTTTACACTGTAAATGAGTGTTTGCTTTCCCTCTGATAAACACTGTGGTTTTTGCAAGCAACATTAATGAAGCCAAAATGGAAGGATGCTCTTTGCCTTGAAAAAGTTCTGGATTCCACTTCAAGTAGTACAGCCGAGGAGCAAATTTATATATAGTGAAAGAATTACACAGTCAACAGAAGACAGTGACATGCTCTCCTCCGTATAAAACCCAAAGACAGCCTAGCCTAGTGAAGGAGCAGCATCTACTCCAGGAGTGTTTTATAACAGAAAGCAGAAATATGTCCTTTCTTACTAAGGAACACAGAACCCATGCAGTGGACCATGCTGGCCACACTATCACCGTCAAAATAATGACAACACAGACAACTACATTCCTCTCTGCAATCTGGCTCTAGATCTGTGCTGTGCTGTGCTGTGCTGTGCTTTGTTGGTGGTGGTATCTTGTGTTATTTTTTGTTTGTTTGTTTGTTTGTTTTTCAATCTGATACACTCTATAGAGTCACCACATAAGCAGGAACCTCAACTGAGAAATTGCCTCAATCACGTCATCCTGTGTTAAGCCAATGGGACATTTTCTTGAATAATGACTGAAATGGGAAGGATAGCTCATTTTGGCAGCGTCTGGTGGGCACATGATCCAGGGTAGTACAAGAAAGTCATCTGAGAAAGCCATGAAGAACATTCCAGTATATAGCATTCCATCATGGTTCTTCAATTCCTGACTAGATTTCCCTCATAGATGGGCGATATAGCCCATAAGAAAAATAAATTCTGTCCTCACCAAGTTGGTTTTGGTCATTGTTTTAGCCACGACAACTTACAAACAAGAACAAGACTCAAATTGTCAACTGACAGCTGAAAAATCTCCCCAAAGCATCTCAAACCACAGGTCCAAAATTCAACTGGCTCATCATTACGCAACCTCCGCTTTCTCCTGAAACCAACACATACAGAACAGTGCTGTATTGTCTATTGTGGGAACACCATCTCTCTGCAGACATTAACCCTCCCCACCCTCCTTACAGAATATCATCAACAAACCCAAGGAAGCTGTGCTAACCAGAACATCTCACCAAGTATGGATAAGGACTTCCTCATAAGTGAGTAGATGGAATTCCCTCCTTAACTTAGTCTTTTACAGTCCACATACTTAGAAACCTCCTAAGAACACAGGGCCACATAAAATTATGGCAAACTAACATACAAATGACCAGAAAGTAAAAGAGGGAGCTACTGAAACATCACATGAGGGTCCAATACCCCTCCCAAGCCTTCTTCTATGAGGAAACCAAATCCCAGGGTCTGTAAGATATAACAGCTCTTTTGGTGAAGATGATACCTGTTACACTTGGGAGGAGAGCACTCTACAACACAGTCCCAGCCAGCAACTCTAGACACTGACTCCCCGTTTTTCAGACAACCTCCCCTCTCCACATACTATCAGCTATTTTTCATTAAAGAAACTGTGAATAATCTCCAGACCAGGCTTTCTGTCTAAGTCATTATGTGGGTACTCATGGAGTAAGAGCCTTCTTGAAAAACTTCAGAATACAGTAACACAAATAAAAATGCAATGTTTTAATACAAGCCGATTAAGAAGAACAGAACTTCTTTATAAAATAATGTTTTATTGAGTGTGAAGGTTATACCCCTTAACATCAAAATCAATTACAAATACATTTCTGTTGTATTACTGTGACAAGATTTTACCTATTCCAGCTTTTAAAAATGTCTTCACACAGATAGGTAACTGTAAATACTGGTGGCATGCATTCCACAAGCATCTTAGTTGAGCAAATCAATCAGTAGGTAGCCGCTGCAGAATTCTGCTCTCCATATATATCTTTCAAAATGTCATGTACAATTCAGATTAATTGTTTTCAGTGTTGGTGCTGTGAGGAGACCACACCTAAATGAACTTTGAAATGTGGAAACTGCCTTTGTTCTTAAAGAGAGAATGAAAGAACGGCTGCGAGGATTGCAGGTTCCACTCAAATCAGGTGTCCACTACGAAGCTCGGGGAAAATCCAGGCTATACTTTGGGACTTGATGCCTGCAGAGCAGAGAGCAGCTGGACATTACTATATTGTGAATGTTGTTATGGTGATGACTTTACTGAAATATAAATTTTATGCATAACTATTATTTGCCTCTTAATTTTAGATTACTTAAATTAAGAAATGTTGATAAGCCTTTGGCAAAATCTAATTTCCAGGCTTATTCGGTGTTCCAAAACAGTAGTTGAAGGAGGTTCTACTTTAAGAAAAACTGAATTTTGGCTCTGATCTCAAATATAAAAAATAACAATTAAAAAAAAAAAAAAAAACCAAGTGTGGTGGCATACACCTGTGATCCCAGCACCCAGAAGGCAGAGGAAAGAGGATTGTGAGCCACAGGTCTCTTTGGGCTACAGAGACTTGGTCCTCCCCAGTAGCAAAAGAGGCAAACACACCAATCCCAGTAACACAGTACCACTGCTGAGCTATCCAACAGCTGTCCTCTAGGGTAATGTGCCATTGTCCCACTTTAGTTCTCAAAAAACTTCATGCCACCAAGTATGGATGAGTCTTTGAAGAGCAAATGAGGTTTAGCAATGGCACGACTAGTTCAAGAGCATCACTGGGATTGAGAAATCCCAGGGCAGGCTGTGTGAGGGTTGGTGCACTCCACCCTCACAATTCATAAGGCTCAACTCTTATGTCAGCATCTATTCACTGATGACTTGAATACAAATACAAGAAAAAACAATTGACCATCCAAATACAGTAGGAAACTGTATGTGTCACACCTACATGTCATGTTTTTGTGACTCTATTCCTTTCAACATACACACTTTTATCCTAACCAAGTTAACAGTCTTAGCAGACTCTGTCTCTGCTTAGCTGAATCTGTGCTTTCTTAAATCCCTAATGAATAGGAAATATTTGACAATGGGATCCACCCTCCACTCATCTTCATTCTGGCATAGTGAGTATGCTACAGCAATGGAAAATAGGGAAATACAAACAGTGAGATGCATCCACTTATGTCACCACCGAGATGCTTATACCTGGGATGTGTGGTATGCAGAGCAGGAATGCAAACACTCAAAGCTCTCGTTCCAGGGGCCTAAGATCAAACACACGTTCAGCAGTTCAGCAAAAGAACTCAGTGATGGAAGACAGTTGCACACATGGCCATCATCAATCACAGCAACCAGCTGGAGAAAACGACAGAGGTGAAGCCTGGAGCAGCATGTGCGTGAGCTTTGAATTTTCCCTCACAGAAACACACCTTCCCCAGAAGAAAAAAGTGTGCAATACGTATGCCTGAGACAGTCAGGAGAGTATATTTCAGCTTTATCTGACAAATTGGTAGGATCCCTGAAGCCCATGTTCAATGCTAAACAGGTAAAATAGCTTTATCAACTTCACAAAAATTCTACAAGCCACATTCCCACAGGCTACCAAGAATCTAACCCACTGCCATACCCATTAACCCTGGCATTTTCAGACATGCTCAGCCAAGTCTCTAAGGAGAACCACACACATTCTCCATTGTAATGCTCTACTGCCATCGGACACACCTGTAAACACAGAGGAATAGAAGTTCAGTCCAGGTGGCTGCTTCCCCATACAACTCAATCCACATTAGCCTTTGAACTTTATGTAATTGTCATGTGTCTCACATTGCTCCTTGATATCCTTCCTTGGCTGTTTAAACACATCACATCCTTGCTTGGAGTATGAGATATACGAAGCAGCATCCATTCTCAGCTACAGGGTGGAGTGCACCAACCCTCACACAGCCTGCCCTGGGATTTCTCAATCCCAGTGACGCTCTTCTGTCTCTCTCAGCGATCTCTGACAGAATTCACATTGCCACTGTTTCCCCACAAGCTTTTACATTTCAGAATTCTTCACTTCATCACTCTATCCATCACATTTACTCCCTAGCTACCACACAGTATGCACACAAGATGTTTCTGCTAAAAACTGGGAAGATGGCTTTGTGGGCCATAGCAGTTTCTGCTCAAGCAGAAGATCCATGGTTCAGATATCCAGCATCCATGCAAAACACTAGGCCCAGCCTCTGCACACAGTGCTAAGGGTAACAGAGACAGGACGCTTGCAGGGTTTTCGTGGCTGCTAGTCTAGTCAAAACAGAAAGTTATGGGTTCTCAAGAGACTCTGGTGGAGCATGAGAGCACAGGACACCCTCCATCTTCCTCAGGCTTCAATACCTGAATGCACGTGTGCACGAATGCGTGTGCGCACACACATACACATGCGCGCACCGCACCTATGCCCACACCCCACACACACTGTTGAATGCGCTAAGCATTCTAATCTAAAATCTAAGACTTTCTAAATGTTAACATGATTCCAGAAGTGAAGAGTTCTAGACAACAATGTTGCCTCATGCAAAAAAAAAAAAAAAAACTAAAACAAAAACTAAGAAACAGTGAATATGTATATGTTCAGGCTATATGTATAAAATATATGTAAACAAATTTCATATGTGGATTCCATTCAGAATCTTTTAAAAATCTAAAATATTCCTAGCTCCAAATATTTTAATAAGTGATACCAAACATATAGTACAATTTTTAATACTTTAAGGTATTTTAAAAGTCAGTATAGTAGCCCACATGTGTAAGCAGAGAGCTGGGTTACAGAGGCAGTGTGTCCCTAACTTAACTGGCAAGTCTAGCCAATCATTAAGGGTTCATGGGAGACTCTCAAAACAAAAAGAAGAGTAATATAAGAAGATTCATGGGCGGGGCAAGATGGCGGTGCCAGGAGGACTCTCATTCTGGGGAGCAGCACAGCAGGATTGGCACAGTGACCAGCAATCAGAACTCGCGGCCATAAAACACAGGTGATTGTGTTTCACAGGTGAGAGGATACCCCATGGTGGGGGATTCAATCAGCTTTAACTCACCAGGCTAAACCGCAGAAGAGATCCCGGTTCCGCCAGGCGCTTGGTCGCCAGCCCAGAGCTACCCGCCAGCGCGATCTGGTCATGGTCCCAGACTGAACTGTGGGCCCACAGCACCACAGACTGGATTTCCCAGTCGAGAGATAACCCCACGGAGCAGGAAACAATTGGGACCGACCTCAGGTTACCCAGACATCCCCTGGAAAAGAATCGGGTTCCGTGGGTGCCCCAGGAGCCAGCCTGGACCCAGAGCCGGGACACTGGCGCCTGCCTACAGGCCTGATTCGCCGCCTCAGATAGAACTGTGGGTACCAGGGCACCAGGGCACCAGACTGCGTGTCTCTGGCAGGAGGAAACCCCCAGCGGAGGGGGTCAGCAGCTCTAACGCTTAGGACACCCAGCACCAAAACACTTCCTGGACTCACGCAGACTCTAGTGCAGGCAGGAGCGCTGTGCTCTGCCGCCATTATTGAGTTCCCCTAGGGCACTGGGACACACAGCTGCATCCTCAGACCTACAAAAGCCAGAGAGCAATTACAGCAGCCCTCAGATACTGTGCCAACGATCAACCAGTTATTCCTAGCTAGACTGTCAGAACTGTGAGAATCCCTGGTCCTTCAAGAGGGCTGCACCCACAGCGTCTGGACCAGAGCAGTGCCTGCAGCCGCCATCCCAGACAGAGACACACAGCTTCTGGTCCAGAGTGAGGCACCCAGCCTCCAGACCAGAACAGTGCCCCCAGGTGCCAACTCAACCTAGGTGCACATTCTCCAGGTCCAGAGCAGAGCAATCAGCCTCTGGCCCACAGACTTGCTGAGTGCACCTCCCACTTTCTCAGACAGAACTGTGCGCCCCAGGATAACAGACTGAGTTTCCCTGTTGGGAGAAAACCCCACAGCTAGGGAATCAGCAGTTTTTTCAAGAGGACTGTACATGGAAATTTAGTGAGCAGCAGCACACTAAATTTATAACAAGAAACCCAGCAGTGGGGCAGCTGTCTTGAGAAATTCTATGGGTAAGAGGAGATCCCCCCCTGCCTAACATAGACCACAGCTACTACTCAGGGCTATAAACCTGAGGTGAGCAGTGGCAACTCCTGAGAAACACTGGCTATACAGTGACCATAACCAAAAAGCAGAGAAGGACTCCTTCAGGAAAAATCATCTTCCGGCCACGGGGATACTCCCTACCTCAGGACTCCAGGAAGCACAGAAACTAACAGCCAACACCTAAATCAGCCCAATGGGTAGAGGTCAGCGTAAAGGCTCAGCCAACAAAAGACAGAGCAATATGGCATTTCCAGAACCCTGCCATCCAGAGGCGAACAGCCCTGAACAATGCAGCATAATAGAAAATCAAGAAGATGACCTTACATCTATGTTGATGAAGAGGATAATAGAGGAAACAAATAAAATACGTAAAGAATTAGAGGAAGATAAAACCAAACAGATCATGGCTATCCGTAAAGAAATGGAGGAAGATAAAGACAAGCAGATTAGGGCCATCAGTGAAGAAATACGGGAAGATGCAGCCAAACAGCTTGTGGCCTTCAGAGAAGAAATAATTAAATCACTGAAAGAAATAAAAGAGACAGAGTTGAAGGAACTAAAAGAAAAAGAGGAAAATACAAGCAGACAGGTGAAGGAAGTAAACAAAACAACTCAAGACCTGAAGATAGAACTAGAAAAATTAAAGAAAACACAAATGGAGGAAATAATGGAGAGGAAAAATTTAGGGAAGAAAACAGGAACTACAGAGGTAAGCATAACCAACAGAATACAAGAAATGGAAGAAAGAATCTCAGGTGTAGAAGATACAATGGAAGAAATCGACGTATCTGTCAAAGAAAATATTAAATCCAAAAAATTCCTGACAGAGACCGTCCAAGAAATCCAAGACAATACGAAAAGACAAAATCTAAGAATAATAAGAATAGAGGAAAAAGAAGACTCCCTTCTCCAAGGCCCAGAAAATATTTTCAACAAAATCATTGAACAAAATTTCCCCAAGTTAAAGGAGAAGCCAATAAGGATACATGAGGCCTACAGAACACCCAACAAATTTGACCAGAAAAGAAAATCCTCCCGCCACATAATAATCAAAACAGGAAGTATACAGAACAAAGAAAAAATACTAAAAGCTGCAAGGGGAAAAGGCCAAGTAACATATAACGGCAAACCCATTAGAATCATACCTGACTTTTCAACAGAAACTATGAAAGACAGAAGGGCCTGGACAGATATCATGCAGACCCTAAGAGAACACAGATGTCAACCCAGGCTACTATACCCTGCAAAACTCTCAGTCCTCATAGGATGGAGAAAACAAGATATTCAATGACAAAAACAAATTTCAACAATAACTACACACAAATCCAGCATTACAGAAGACACTGGAAGGGAAAATACAACCCAAAAAAATTAGCTTCTGTCAAGAAAACACAGGAAATAATTAACCTTACTACAGCAAAACAAAAAGCAACCAAGCACACAAACTTATGAACACAGCCAACATCAAAATCAAAGGATCTAACAGCCACTGGTCATTAATCTCTCTCAACATCAATGGACTCAACTCTCCAGTAAAAAGACAAAACCCAGCAATCTGTTGCATACAAGAAACACACCTAAGGCACAAAGATAGACATTACCTGAGGGTAAAAGGTTGGAAGACGACTTTCCAAGCAAATGGACCCAAGAAACAAGCAGGAGTAGCCATTCTAATGTCTGATAAAATAGACTTTCAACCAAAATTAATAAAAAGAGATGAGGAAGGACACTTCATACTCATCAAGGGAAAATTCCACCAGGAAGACATCACAATCCTGAACATCTATGCCCCAAATACAAGAGCACCCACATTTGTAAAAGAAACATTGATAAAATTTAAACCACATATACATCCCCACACATTAATAGTGGGAGACTTCAACACCCCACTCTCAACAAAGGACAGGTCAACAAAACAGAAATTAAACAAAGAAACAATATCTCTGACAGAAGTCATGAATCAAATGGACCTCAAAGACATTTACAGAACTTTACACCCAAACACAAAAGAATTTACCTTCTTCTCAGCACCTCATGGAACCTTCTCCAAAATAGACCATATAGTTGGTCACAAAGCAAGCCTCAACAGATACAAGAAGACTGAAATAATCCCTTGTATCCTGTCTGATCACCATGGAATAAAGCTGGACTTCAACAACAACAGAAATAGCAAAAAGCCTACACACACATGGAAACTGAACAACTTGTTACTAAATGACAGGTGGGTCAGGGAAAAAATAAAGAAAGAAATTAAAGCCTTTCTAGAACTCAATGAAAATGAAGACACAACATACCCAAACTTGTGGGACACAATGAAAGCAGTGCTAAGAGGAAAGTTCATAGCACTAAGTGCCTTCAAGAAGAAATTCGAGACAGCTCATTCAAGGAACTTAATGGCCCACTTAAAAACCCTAGAAAAACAAGAAGCAGACACAGCAAAAAGGAGTAGACGGCTGGAAATAATCAAACTCAGGGCTGAAAGCAATCAATTAGAAACAAATAAAACAATTCAAAGAATCAATGAAACCAAGAGCTGGTTCTTTGAGAAAATCAACAAGATTGACAAACCCTTAGCCAAGCTAACTAAAAGGCAGAGAGACACCACCCAAATCAACAAAATCAGAAATGAAAAAGGGGACATAACTACAGACACTGAGGAAATCCAAACAATCATTAGGACTTACTTCAAAAGTCTATACTCAACAAAATTTGAAAACCTAAATGAAATGGACAATTTTCTTGATCGATTTGACTTACCAAAGCTGAATCAGGACCAGGTAAATCAATTAAATAGTCCTATATCCCCCAAAGAAATAGAAGCAGTCATCAAAAGTCTCCCTTCCAAAAAAAGCCCAGGACCAGATGGCTTCAGCGCAGAATTCTAACAGACCTTCAAAGAAGAGCTAACTCCAATTCTCTTCAAACTATTCCACAAAATAGAAACAGAAGGAACATTACCAAACTCATCATTCTATGAAGCCACAATCACCTTGGTACGTAACCTCACAAAGACTCAATAAAGAAAGAGAATTTCAGGCCAATCTCCCTTATGAACATTGATGCAAAAATACTTAACAAAATACTTGCAAATCGGATCCAAGAACACATCAAAGATATTATCCACTATGACCAAGTAGGCTTCATCCCAGGTATGCAGGGGTGGTTCAATATACGGAAATCCATCAATGTGATCCACCATATTAGCAAACTGAAAGAAAAAAACCACATGATAATCTCCTAGATGCTGAAAAAGCATTTGACAAAATCCAACATCCATTCATGTTTAAAGTACTGGAGAGATCAGGGATACAAGGCACATATCTAAACATAGTAAAGGCGATATACAGCAAGCCTATAGCCAATATCAAACTGAACGGAGAGAAACTTAAAGCAATCCCACTGAAATCAGGGACAAGACAAGGCTGCCCACTCTCTCCATATCTCTTCAACATAGTGCTGGAAGTCCTTGCTAGAGCAATAAGACAGTTGAAGGAGATCAAGGGGATACAGATGGGAAAGGAAGAAGTCAAATTATCACTATTTGCAGATGATATGATAGTATATATGAGTGACCCCAAAAACTCTACCAGGGAACTCCTACAGCTGATAAACACCTTTAGCAAAGTGGCCGGATACAAAATTAAATAAAAGAAATATCAGTAGCACTCCTGTATACAAAAGACAAAAGGGCTGAGAAAGAAATTAGAGAAACAACACCATTCACAATAGCCACAAAGGACATAAAGTACCTTGGTGTAACCCTAACCAAGGAAGTCAAAGATTTGTATAAAAAAAAATTTCAAGTCTCTGAAGAAAGAATTAGAGGAAGATATGAGAAGATGGAAAGATCTCCCATGCTCATGGCTTGGCAGGATTAACATAGTAAAAATGGCCATCTTACCAAAAGCAATCTACAGATTTAATGCAATTCCCATCAAATTGCCAACACAATTCTTTACAGACCTGGAAAGAAAAATTCTCAACTTCGTATGGAATAACAAGAAATCGAGAATTGCTAAAACAATCCTCTACAATAAAAGATCTTCTGGGGGTATCTCCATCCCTGATCTCAAGCTGTACTATAGGGCAACAGTTATAAAAACTGCATGGTACTGGCATAGAAACAGAATGGTGGATCAATGGAATCGAACAGAAGACCCAGAAATAAACCCACACACTTACGGACACCTGATTTTTGAGAAAGATGCCAAAACCATACAATGGAAAAAAGATAGCATCTTCAACAAATGGTGCTGGTCCAACTGGATGTCTACATGTAGAAAAATGCAAATAGATCCATACTTATCACCCTGCACAAAACTGAAGTCCAAGTGAATCAAAGACCTCAACATACAACCAGACACATTAAATCGGCTAGAAAAAAAAGTGGGGAATACCCTAGAACTCATTGGTACAGGAGAAAACTTCCTGAACAGAACACCAACAGCACAGGCTCTAAGAGCAACAATCAATAAATGGGACCTCATGAAATTGAAAAGCTTCTGTAAAGCAAAGGACACTGTCATCAAAACAAAGCGACTGCCTACAGATTGGGAAAGAATCATCACCAACCCTTTATCTGACAGAGGACTCATATCCAATATATATGAAGAACTAAAGAAGCTGAAAAGCAATAAACCAAGTAATCCACTTAAAAAATGGCGAACAGAGCTAAACAGAGAATTCTCTGTAGAGGAATATCGAATGGCAGAGAAGCACTTAAAGAAATGTTCAACCTCATTAGCCATTAGGGAAATGCAAATCAAAACAACCCTGAGATTTCACCTTACACCCATCAGAATGGTCAAGCTGAAAAACTCAAGGGACAACACATGCTGGAGAGGTTGTGGAGAAACTGCTGGTGGGAATGTAAACTTGTACAACCACTCTGGAAATCAATTTGGCGCTTTCTCAGACAACTAGGAATAGCGCTTCCTCAAGATCCAGCCATACCACTCCTAGGCATATACCCAAAAGAGGAGCAAGTACACAAAAAGGACATTTGCTCAACCATGTTTGTAGCAGCTTTATTTGTAATAGCCAGAAGCTGGAAACAACCCAGATGCCCCTCAACTGAAGAATGGATGCAGAAACTGTGGTACATCTATACAATGGAGTATTACTCAGCAATGAAAAATAAGGAAATCATGAAATTTGCAGGTAAATGGTGGGACCTGGATCATCCTGAGTGAGTTGTCCCAGAAGCAAAAAGACACGCATGGTATATACTCACTCATCTAAACATACAATATAGAATAAACCCACTAAAATCTGTACATCTAAACAAACTAAGCAAAAGAGAGGACCCTAACTAAAATGTTCAATCCCCATCCTGAAAGGCAAAGAGGATGCACATCAGAAGAAAAAGAAAATAGGAAACAACCTCGGAACCTGCTACAGAGGGCCTCTGAAAGCCAGAAGAAAACAAGAAACAACCTTGAAACCTGCCACAGAGGGCCTCTGAAAGCTTCTGCAGTATAGACTGTCAAAGCAGATGCTGAGCCTGAGGGCCAACTGATGGGCAGAGTGAATGGAATTCTATGTAAGAAGTGGGAAATAGTAAGAGCTGGAGGGGACAGGAACTCCACAAGGAGAGCAACAGAACAAGATAATTTGAACACAGGGAACTTCCCAGTAAATCATACTCCAACCAAGGACTATTCGTGGAGATGACCTGGAACCCCTGCACAGGTATAGCCCATGGCAGTTCAGTGTCCAAGTGGGTTACATAGTAATGGGAAGAGGGACTGCCTCTGACATAATCTGATTGGCCTGCTCGTTGATCACTGCCCCCTGACGGGGGAGCAGCCTTACCAGGCCACAGTAGAGGACAATGCAGCCACTTTTGATGAGAACTGATAGACTAAGATCAGAAAGAAGAGGAGAACCTCCCCTATCAGTGGACTTGGGGAGTGGCATGCATGCAGAAAGGGGAGGGAGGATGGGATCGGCAGGGGAGGAGGGAGGGTTTTATGGGGGGATACAAAATGAATAAAGTGTAATTAATAAAAAATTAAAAAAATAAAAATAAAAAAATAGCAAAAAAAAAAAAAAAGAAGATTCATGATGTTGACATAGGGACTCAAAAAACAGCACACACAGCCACCACACATACAAAAATAAAATTTAAAAAGTAAACCTTGATAGACCAACTGTAAATGTCTGTGACTCAATGTATTTATATGTGTGTGTGTGTGCACACAGTTGTGTGTGCCCATGTGTGCAAATGCAGTGGAGGCCTAAGATCAGCCTTCAGTGTGGTTCCTCAGGAATGTTTTATTTAGGCTCTTAGCCTCAGGGGCCTACAGTTTGCTAGTTTGGCTTAGTTGACTTGCCAGCTGCTGCAGCTACCTGTCTCTGCATACTTGGTTTTCTAAGTCAGCTTTATAAGGACTGAACTTCTGTCCTAATGCACGTATGACAGGCACTTTACCAACTAATATATCTCCTCAACTTCTTAAGGTATTTTAAAACTTATTATTTTAAAACTAACTAGAAGTCTTTGTAGTATTCCTTTCTAATCACATAACTGACACCGAGGACCTCTGAAGGCTCTGCCCTGCAGACTATCAATGGAGATGCTGAGACTTATGGGCAACCTTTGGGCAGAGTGCAGGGAGTCTTAGGAAAGAAGTGGGAAACAGTAAGATCTGGAAAGGACAGGAACTCCACAAGGAGAGCAACAGAACCAAAAAATCTAGGCACAGGGGTCTTTTCTGAGACTGATACGCCAACCAAGGACTATGCATGGAGATAACCTAAGACCCCTGCACAGATGTAGCCCAAGGCAGTTCAGTGTCCAAGTGGGTTCCATTGTAACAGGAACAGAGACGGTCTCTGACATGGACTGATTGACCTGCTCTTTAATTACCTCCCCCTGAAGGAGGAGCAGCATTACCAGGACACAGAAGAAGACACTGCAGTCACACTTGATAAGACCTAATTGACTAGGATCAGAAGGAAGGAAAAGAAGACCTCTCTTATCAATTGACTTGGGGAAGGGCATGTGTGCAGAGAGGGAAGAAGGGAGGGATTGGGAAAGGAGGAGGGAGGGAACCACAGGGGGGATACAAAGTGAATAAAGTATAATTAATAAAGAAAAAAAAGAATGCTTACTTTTCAGGAAAGATATAGAGAACATAATGATTTTTTTATTTGATTAGTTAAATGATACTTGAGGTAGTTAAGGTTATATAAAGATAATTTGCTAAAGAAAAGTAACTTGATGACGTATTTTCAAGGTCAACAGCAAATATGCCAAGTGATGGGAAAATATAGCGTAAAAGAAATATGTTATCAAGTATGTTGTACAATAACGAATTGAAAGAATTTAGAACGTGAAAAATGAACTCTACAAAACTAAAGTCATCGATGATCTACATAATTTCATGGGGAGGTTGAGTAGGAGATTAGAAAAGAGAGTACACCTCTTTCAACTAAGCAGACACAGAACACACACTAACACTTCCTGACATATTAGGGAGTTGCTGCATTTCTACTGTAAATATTATGTGAGCAGAAAACAGCTTACAATTTGTACAAGACATATGAGATTTGCAGATAAATTCAACTATAAAAACAACAAACTCCTATTATTTCTAGATCTTTCATCAAAATCTCAAAAAACGATACTAAACCCTAAATAGTGCTGCCACATCTGATGACGTAAGTAGAGCAAAGAGTCATGGTGTCTACAATTGAAACGTAATTTCAAAAGAACAATGCACACTGGCGAATAGGCAGAAACAGATGGATCAACAGACCCCAGACAGTAAATATAAATGACAAGATCTTCATTGTGGATGTACAGTGTCCACTGAACAATTTTTTCACCATTACTGTTTGAATTTTTTTTCTTACAAAAAAATTCTCCAACTGCTGCACTGTCATATGCAAGCTTGAAGGTTCCCCTTGGAGGACACAAACTCTATCTACTTACTGCTTCTATCTTTAGGTATCTGGATCCCCACAGCCATTCTCCAGGGTCATCATACTGATATCCGATGACCCATGCAGTCTTATTTAACCTCTCCGATTTTGGAAGATGGAGTAGGGCATTAATTAAGTTTTCATTAATATTTCTGCTGCACTAAAAACAGAAGCTACTACCGAATGCTTTCTGAAATATGAAGAAATGACATGAGATTCCCATACAAAGAAAGAGGTCCACACTTTTTCACTGTGGTGTTTAATGATGAAAAAAATCAAAGAACTTGTCACAGCTCTGTACACAGGCAAGCCCACCCAGATCCCCAAAAAAAAGCAAGTGATCCCTGTGCTTGAACTAGGAAGGGTAAAGAAGGGAACTATCATAAATATCACTCCCTAGACAAGAAATTCTTAAGAAGTCCCTGAATCCCTATGTGTATGCATAAACATTTCGGAGATTCTATGACCTGAGTCAAAAATATAAAAAAATTAAAAAAAAAAAAAAAAACATTTAAAATTCACTGCTATGGTGTGACTGGGGAGAGAAAAAACGTTTGCAGCAGTTCCTAAAAATATAAAAAATATATTTTTTAAAAAAATCACTATTTGACAAGGCAACTGTATATATACGCATATTGACAAGATGATGAGGAGATGAGATCAGTAACTTATGTTGATAAACCTGGTAAACTAAATCACCTGGGAAAGCAAACTGTCACACTGACTCTTCCATTATTTTCTTTGCACCACACAGCAAACATTCAAGATCATTAATTTGAATTATGAATGATATTGGTGAAGAGAATCGGTTAAATATACGAAACTGGGTAATTAGCAGCAAGTGGCCAAATGATACAGTGTTATGGTTTGAGTATTAAATGTCTCCCACAGATACACATATTTGATAACTTGGCCCACGCTGGTGGTGATATTTGTAGGCAGTGAAGCCTCCGGGGAAAAAGGTGTGCATTGGGAACTGCTTACAGGCAGGCGGGATGTGAAGAATTAGCAGCCTCAAAGACACAGAGATGCTCCAGCCAGGATGCCTTCCAACCAGGAGAGCAAGCCCCACCTTCCTCCAGCTGCTTCTGTTAATCTAAGGAGCTTAGCACTTGGTAATGACTGCCAAGGAGGCCTGGATGTGCACCCTGGAGAATATATGGGCACAAATGGGGGTGGGGGGGTAGGGTGAGTGTAGGGTCCCCTGGTTGGCCTGTGACCAGCAACATAAACAGCTCACCACTCTTTCCTACCTTTCAGATGTATTCATCACCAATCTGATTTAGCTTCCTTCATAGTCTAAGGAAAATGCCACAAAATGGATGAAAATATGAAATTAGCTTAGAGGGAAAACTAACATCAAAACATAATGCAATGAAAAAGGATAAATTTTTCTATTAAATATCAAAAGAATTCAAGAAGCTAGGACTGGACCATTTGAGAAGTTGACACATAGAGGTTAAATTTAAAGAAATGATTCCAGTATACAGTAGCTACAGATGCAGATGAAAACAAAGTACAAATAAAAAATCTTTCTCCAAAACCTATCAAGAAAAGTGAAAAGGTCAGGGAGGCACATACCTCATGGAGAGGGCAGTGTGAACAAGGGGACAAACTCTCAGCAACTCGTCCCCTCCTAATTATACATCATCTCACACCCTGGGAGTGACAGAAGGCTTTCACCAAAATGAAAAGGACTTTCTTTAATAGGAAAAGACAGCACGTAATTGAACAGTTCACATTTAATAACCTAGATCAGGACAGCGCCCTGCTCTCCTTCTGTCCAGAGAAAGCAATGCTCCATTCATCAGTGGGGGAGCAGCAGGTAAGCTTCAGATGCACTCGCCAGCTGGCCCAGCTCTTAGCTCCCTTGCTCCCAACTCCCTCAGCTCAGTCCCAGCCTTCCCTTATGAATTAGGAACAAACACAAGTTTCCATTCTCTAGGTCATTTTTTTTCTTGGCCAGATCAACTGAATATTTTCAAATCCTTAATAGTAAAGCTGGTGTTTTGACAGGTGTAGAGTTGTATGAACTCAGCATATAGATACAGATGTATAAAACCAACACCAACATCAGGAGAGAGAAGTGTCCTCACTCCAATGTCCCCCAGCCAAGTGTCTGTGAATAGGTGTAGGTGTTGCACTTCCCTGAGGCACTTCCAACCACAGGAAACCACTGACCATGTGTCTGCCAGCACAGTTTGATCCTTGAAATGCCATGTAGATATGTGATAGGTTTCCTCTCCAGAAGGCTTTCAAGATCAACCTAGAGGGCAATAACACTAGCACTCATTCTAGTTTGTGGCTCAACAGTACTCTATTTGAAAGAAGGTGGCAGTTTACCCAGCGATCCCACAAAGGACACAGAAGTGGTTTTCAGTTTGTTGCAATTAAGAAAGGAGCTATAGTAAAGTTGGGTTTTTTTTTGTTTGTTTGTTTTTAATTTCAGCATTTCATATATGAGAACTGTATTTACATCATTTCCCCCCCTCCATCTCCTCCTCCCTTTGTTTCTCCTTCCCAACTCCCTCTCAAACTCATGGCTTACCCTTTATTGTGCTTCCATACATACATAGATATAGATCTGTAAATTCATCCTGCTGAGTCTCTTTAGTGCTGCTCATTATGCATATATGCGTTGGGGCTGCCAACCTTGGATGAACTATGAGGAGGAGTACCTGGAGAAGACTGATTCTCCCTTTCTTAGCAGCCATTAATGGTTGTAGCTCACCATAGACTGGCTGGGATCATGTGAGATTTACCCATCCACACCAGCTTTTGTTGTTGTTGTTAAACTCCTCTCATACAATATGTCCAGCCGCCCCCAACTCCCTTCTCCCCCAGATCCACTTTCTCCATTTCCCTCCAAAAAAACTCAGGCCTCACAGATATATCAACTGAACACAACATAACAAGTTACAATAAAACATGGCACAAACACTCATATCAGGACTGGACAAGGCAACTCAACAGGAGGAAAAGGGTGACAAGAAATGGTGAAAGAGTCAGACACACCCCATTCCCACTGCTGGGAGTCCCACAAAAACACCAAACTACTCAACCATAACATATAGGCAGAGGACCTAGCACAGACCCATACAGGTTCCCTGATTGCCACTTCAGTCTCTGTGAGTCCTTATGAGCACTGTTTAATTGATTCTATGGGCCTGGTTTAACTGGTCTTCTCCATCCCTCTGGCTCCTACAGTTCTTCCCTCCATCTTCTACGGGGTTTTTGGAACTCCAAAGAGAGAGACCTAATGGAGATCTCCAATTTGGGCTCCCTCTCTCTGCTCAATGTATGGCTATGGGTCTCTGCATGTGCTCCCATCAGCTGCTGGAAGAAGCATCTCTGATGATGAGTGGATATGTTTTCCACTGATGATGGGGTTGTGCAGTTCTTGTTTAGACAGCTACACTGTTGAGATTTCATGAGTGCACCTTCCTGGTCATGTCTAGAAGACACTATCATCCAGTAAATGTTCTAGTCCTCTGGCTCCTTTCAAGTCCTTTTATGATGTTCCCTGGGCTGTAGGTGTAAGGATGTTGTTATAGGGCTCAATTGGGGCTGGGATACCCCATGGTGATTTGTTCTCTGCATTTTCATCAGTTGTGGCTTTCTGTAATCATATCCATTTTT
>NW_026594462.1:2482235-2519457 GCF_907164565.1 Psammomys obesus
TATCTGAGGCTATAAGGGTAAATACTTAGGATGAAGTTAGAACCTGTACTGGTTTAGAAAAGCAGCAGAAGTAGGTTCTACAATAGGGTCACTGACCTCACCAGCTATGAGGAGTAGGGCTAGGTTTAAAGTACCAAGCTTGCCCCTCCTACTGAGCTAGTCTTAGGCCCAGCTGTTTGGTAACCTATAGGATATAATACCTTTATTGCATCTTTTGAGATATTTGGCTGTGCGGGTATAGCACGTTCGGATACTATGACAGCTAGTCCTCAAGGAAGAGGCTTCTGGGTCAGATCTACCTCAACTTCTTAAAGGCCCATGTCCAAAGTGTCTGGTGTTTATAGCAACAGGCTTTTTCCTTCAGTTTCTAGGAGAAAAACAAAAGCAAGGGCAATACCTTATATTGGTTTAGGAGTCTAACAGGATCCAACAACCTTAAAGAGGGTTACCCATACCTGGCACTGGTAATCTATGGCTTTTAGAGGGATGATTGTCACCTCAAGTTGTATATCTTCAATTAAGATACATATGTATGTATATATGTATAGATAGATAGATAGATAGATAGATAGATAGATAGATAGATAGATGTGTATATACACTTACGTATATAATTTTAAGTAAACATAAAACAGTTATTATTCCCTACAGCTTTGTCACACATTCTTACTGTTATTTATCCTCCCTCCCCACTTAACAGTTAAAGTCTCCCCCAGGCTCATTTTCCTCCAAATTCCCCTATGGCACCTGTGTCCAACTATTCTCCTCTCTAAAGTTCCATCTGGACCCCATGGTCCCATTTTACTTTCCTGGTGTTTGTGGGTACTACATGTTATATGCTCACATCTGAAGATCTGGAGTTAGAGAACACAACTAAGAGAGAACATGTGTGGTCTTTCTTTTGTGTAACATAAATTTTCATTTCCTATACCCCAGAGTGAAAAAAGGCCACATAACAAGTAAAATCTTAAATCATGCCAACGTATACCCTTCCGAATAGGCTATCTGAGAGTGTTGTTCCAGATCTTCCCCACAGCTCACTGTGCAAGACTGCATCTTGGCTCACTCTATCTTTGCTCCTCTAACAGCTCCGTTTAGGAGTTCTTGATTCTGGTGCTTTTTAGAAAACACTTGACAAGTGCTTGTTTCCACTGGGGTCTCTTCTGTGGATGGTGCCTGCTCAAGTCTTTCAAATTGTGTTATTCTCCTGCTATTTTGAAGGTTCTTTTTATATTCTGGATAAATGTCACCCAACCTGTAGCTTGCTTTGTAGTCCCCAAATCAGATGAGACACAAAGCAAGAGCTGTCACTTTGTTGAAATCTATGTTTGGTCCTTTAATAGATCATGTTTTGTGTTTCAAGTCCAGAATTTCTTTGCTTATCTGCAGGTTGCAAAAATGTTTGCCTATATTTTATTCTACACTTGTTAGCCTCTTTACATTCTATACGTGATCGCTATTGGACTGACTGTTGTATATGTGGGAAGTAGGAATCAAAGGCTCCCCCTTTTCATAAGGATATTCATAATGAAAACACTGCTGCTTATCTGTACTGGGCATTTGAATCTTTGACAAAAATTCAGTTGGCTGCATCTGTGTATTTCTATTTCTAGACTCAATATTCTGTTTCCAATGACTGATATGTGTCTGTTCATTATTTCTACACTACTTTGCTGTGGCTACTCCACAAAGCCATAAAGTAAGGAATTATTTACCCAATTTATTCATTCTCAACTCTATTGAAAAACACAATGTGCTTTGTGGGTTTTTCTAAAAAAAAAAAAAAAAAACTACTGACACTTATAAAGTAATTTCTATAACCCTATCCATGAATTTGAAAATTGATATCTTTCCTACTCTGATCTTCAAGTTCCTGAATACTAAATATGGTCTGTTCATTTAGGTCTTCCTTCATTTCTTCTGAACTTTAGGTTTTAAAATACTTATAGTGCACAATTCACAATTTTTGTGAACTTTTTCCAAGGTATTAATTGTTCTTGGAACTACTATACAAAATAATAATAAAAAAAAAAAACCTTCGATTCCCATTTTTACACTGCTGCTATATACAGATAGGATCATCCTATGGGATCCTATGTTTTATCCTTGCTAAACCCAGAGTTCTAAGAGTTTTATTGTAGACATTATAGGATTATCCATGTACATAATCATACAGTCCTAAACACTTATTTTTCCAATTGTACAGTATTCCAGCTTGACACATCTGATTTTAATGTTTTAAGAGTAAGAAGTAAGGAAGTTAGAAGTCTCAGGTACCATGCCTTAAGAGAAGGTGGATTCTGTAACATAAGAAATAGCAGTCAATTCACAGCAAACCACATTCACTCTACCTGTTCCTCCATTATTTACCCTTTGAACTTATGCTGTTGTAGACCTAGCATGTTCCCATGCAAATTCAAAGAATGACCAGTTCAATATTCAAGTGGTATACATTTTCACAAGAAAAACAAAACAGCAAAATCAAATCGACATACATTCCATTTCAAAAACACACCCAACACTCTGTAATCTATTTGACATAATACCAATTTTGAACCAATTCTTGTTAAGAATTCAACCTAGGTAACATAAAACAGCTGTGTGAAATAAATAAGGTCAATCATTTATGGTGTTTCTTAGAAAAGTAAGTTTTAACACACTTAAGACTATCTGATAAAGGAAGTCCGCTTTCCTTAAACCTATGTTCCATGAGAATGATGTACAGAAAGTAATCACTCTAAGTAACTATTTTAAGTTCCTCCCAGTACACAACTAAGATCATTCCAGATCACCAAAAGATAACTAAGCACAACAGTGAGAGCCTCAGGGTATTCACTCAGGTGTCAATCCACTTCTCTCGGAAAACACAGACTCAGAAAGGCTGGAATGCAGGGACAGCACTCAAGAAGCATCAAAAAAAAAAAAAAAAAAAAAAAAAAAACTGCAGAATGAAAATACACCCTTGGAACCTGGAGATCCAGCCAGAAAAACGTTTTCATCTAGAGCATCAAATGTACTGATCCGTATAGGTGCTACAAAAAGAAACCTATGAGAATACCGTGAAATTCAGTTGGAAAAAGCAAAGATGAGTGAATAGAAGAACAGATGAGGAGGTTTCATGATGGCAGCAACCATTGTGAATCATATCTGAGGGGCAGAGGATCCAAAACTCAGAAACCGGTGAGGAGACAGGTGAATGGATACAGAGCACCGACTCTGGTGCTTCCCAAACTGAAGAAGACATGCCCTGAGTTGGGGCTGATCGATCCAAGCCCCCTGTGGCCGTTTTCACAATCCAGGAGTTTCAACCTGTGGACCCCCTGCACTTTCCGCATACTCCAGGGAATGTGTACCCTGGAGGGGGTGCAGGGACCTCTAGCAGCCAGACATCTGATCCTTCCCATTCCCCAGCATCCCAGCATTCAAACCATGGTTCTGATGATTACCTTGTGGAGGCCAGGCAAACAATAGAAGCACAGAGATCAACAGACCCAAGATGGACCCAGACAAATTTGAGTAGCAGGAGCACAGATCTGGCGGGGCTCTAAGCCACAACCCAGCTCCCTTCCAAGGCACCCCAAACCAAGCCCATCAAGACACCTGTGCACGAACCATGATGTCACCACACCTGCACTTGCACCCTGCCCTTCTCATACTCATATCCTCTGATCTTCAACGCAAGGGTCCACACCTGCACCAGCGCCAGTGACCTGCTCTTTAAAGCGCTCAAGCCCGAGCCCAAGCCACACCCTTCAAGGCACCTGCAGTGCTCTAACTACCTTAACTGCATTCGAATCACCAGCACCCATTTTTGTGCCCCTGAACCTCGCTCGTCTTCCTGAAGACTACTCCAGACTCCAGACACAGTCAGACCCAGTCTGCACTACAAGTTTCAGGAACAAACAGCAAAGGCTACAGAGGAACAGATGGCTAAAGGCCAGCTGTAAGAACACAATCAACAAAGGCCAGGACATCATGGCTTCACCAGAAACCCCAAAAATCAAATGGATATTCTAATGCAGCTGAAACACAGGAAAATGATCTTAAAACTATCATTATGAAGTTATTAGAAGAACATAAAGAGGAAATGAACAAATATCTCAAGGAAATACAGGCAAATACAATCAAACAAATAGAGGCTGTCATGGACAGACAGGAATCCACATCAAACAGATGAATGAAATGAATAAAATCGTTCAAGACATGAAAACGGAATTAGAATGAATAAACAAAACACAAACCAAGAAAACCCTGGAGATGGAAAACTTAGAGAATCAGGACCACAGAGGTAAGCAACACCGACAGAATACAAGAGATGGAGGAAAGAATCTCAGGTGTTGAAGATATAATTGAAGAAATCAATACAAATTTGTATGAAAAAAAACTTCAAGTCTCTGAAGAAATTAAAGAAGATATCAAAAGATGGAAAGATTTCCCATGTTCATGAATCGCTAGGATTAACACATTAAAAATGGCCACCCTACCAAAAGCAATCTAGAAATTCAATGCAGTTCCTATCAAAATACCAACACAATTATTTACAGACCTTGAAAGAGCAATTCTAAAATTCATATGGGGTAGAAAACCAGAATAGCTAAAACAATCCTGCACAATAAAAGATCTTCTGGAGGTATCTCCACCCTTGATCTCATACTATAGAGCAACAGTAATAAAAATGGAATGGTACTGGCATTGAAACAGACTGGTGGATGGATGGAATCAAATCAAAGAACCAAAAATAAACCCACACACCTAGGACACCTGATTTTTAACAAAGAAGCCAAATCCATACGTTGGAAAAAAGATAGCATCTTCAACAAATGGTGCTGGTTTAACTGGATGTCTACATGTAGAAAAATGCAAATAGATCCATACTTATCATCCTGCACAAAAGAAAAGTCCAAGTGGATCAAATACCTCAACATAAAACTACACACACTATATCTGTTAAAAGAAAAAGACGAAAGAGCCTTGAACACACTGACACAGGAGACAACTTCCTGAACAGAGAACACCAACAGCTCAGGATATTCTGACTGCAATAAGATGCAACCTCAACTTTTAATTCCACTTTCCTAATAATTAAGGATGTTAATCACTTTTTCGAGTGCTTCTCAGATGTTTGTGTTTCATCTTTTGATAATTCTAGTTCCATGTACCATTTTTTTAACCAGGTTGTTTATTTCCTTGATATTTAGTTGTTTATTTATTTATTTTTTTTAGATTTCTGTATATTCTAGATAATAACCTTCTGTCAGATATTGCATTAGTCAGGGTTCTGTAGCAAAACCAAATTGATACAATGGATATATATTTATAAAGAATAAATATATATATTTATAGAAAATAAATACATATGGGATTTATTAAAGTGGATTATAGATTATGGTCCAACTACTGCCACAATGGCTATCTCCCAACAGAAAGTCCAAGAATCCAGTAGTTGTTCAGTCTGTAACACTGGATGTATTAGCTGATCTTCAGTACACACCAGAATCCAGAAGTAGAAGACTCTAAAACCAGTGAGGAAATGAACTTACAGGGAAAGTGAAGACAAGCAGGCAAAGTGCAAGTGCTCCTTCTTCTTCATCCTTGCCCTTTATATAGGTTGTCATGAGAAGTGATGGTGTAGATTTGTGATGAATCTACCTACCTCAACTGATGCAATCAATAAAAGTCCCTCACAGGTGTGCCTATCCACTTGGATGTTAATTCCAAATATAGTCGAGTTGACAACTAAGAAGAGCCACCACAGATAGATAATTAGTAAAGTTTTTTCGCCTATATAGGCTGCCGTTCATTCAAGTGATGGTACCCTTTGCTGGAGACAGAAGTTAGTTTAACAAGGTCCCATGAATTAAATGTTGGGTTCAATGCCCAAGCCATCAGGGTCATGTTCCAAAAGTTTCTTACCATGCCAGTGAGTTCAAGCACACCATATACTTTCTTCTCTAACAGAGTCAGGGTATATTAGGTCTTAAATTGAGGTCTTTAATCCACCTAGTGTTCAGTTTTGCACAGTATGAAAGATATGGGCCTAGTTACATTGTTCTACATAAAGCTACCCATTTAGACCAGCATCATTCACTGATGATGCTGTCGCTGTCTTTTCCCCAGTGTGTATTTTTATCAAAACTCAGATGTATATAAGTGTGTAGATACATGTCTACGTTCTATAGATAGAGTTCTATTCCACTGATGAATATGTCTACTTGTATGTCAATACAATGCTGACTAAATGTGATATCTATATCACATCCCTGATCTCAAGCCTCAGGAATCTAGGCAGACAAGGAAGCAATAAGATTTCAAGAATCAGAGGTGGTATATCACCTCAAACAAACAAACAAACAAACAAACAGTTTTTTCCAAACACAACAAAGAAAATACAGAAATTATGACAATATGTATAAGACCCATACAAGGTCAAGCCAGACAAAATCCCAGCATGAAGGAAGGGAAGTGACCATGACTTGGTCACCCCTAACAGAGGAACCATTGATATCTGATTGCCACTTGCAGATTTCTTTCATTCAGTGACACCTAGTATATCAACCACACTCCAGGGCAGGCGCCACACCTAAAAGTAGTCACCTAAAGCAAGCAGATGGAGTAGATATTTTCATTTTGTTTTTAATAGAAAGAGAATATGAAAAGGGGTAGGTAGGGAGGTGGGAAGGATGTGAATGGAGTTGGAGAAGGAGGGTAAATATAATCAATTACATTATGTGAAACTATCAAACAATAAAGAAAAGCTTTTTTTTTTTTTTTAAGGATCATCTGGCTGTCTGCCTCTTTTCAGTATCAAACATTAACAAGAACACTGAGGCTTCTTCTAGTGTTTGACCGCTGCTTCAACAAAAGTAACATAAAAATGTGCTTTTATAATGTCATACAGACCAGAAAATCTTACAAATCACCAATTAACCGCTAAATTTCTAAACATTAAAGTACAACTCCCATAACACCAACTTCTATTTCTTCTAAACCTTACTCTACTGAAAGCAAGGACAATCAAGCCCTGAAGTAACCTAGGACACTTTCACTGAAAGGAAGAGCCTTTGGGCTTCAGCGTCATTGTCTGTGTGGAAATTTTAAATTTCTACAATCTATATGCCTTAAAAGTCTATGAATATCTGGGCACAGGGTCTTTTCTGAGACTGGTATTCAACCAAGAACCATGTATGGATATAACCTAGAACCTCTGCTCGGGTGTAGCCTGTGGTAGCTCAGTAACCAATTGGTTTCCCATAGTAAGGGGAACAAGGACTATTTCTAACAGGAACTCAATGGCTGGCTCTTTGACCTCCCAACCCCAAGGGAGGAGCAGTCCCGTTAGGCCACAGAGGAGGACTTTGCAGCCAGTCCTGAAGATACCTGATAAAACAGGATCAGATGAATGGGGAGGACGTCCCCCCCTATCAGTGGACTTGGAAAGGGGCAGGGTGGAGATAAGGGAGGGAGGGTGGGAGTGGGAGGGAATGAGGGAGCGGGATACAGCTGGGATACAGAGTTAATAAAATGTAACTGATAAGAAAAAAATAAAATTATTAAAAAAAAAGTCTATGAATTTTTAATTATCCAAGAACAGATTCATATTAAGGAGGTATATGGACACTTGATATTTGGCCATGAGGGTACAAACAATAAAGGGACTAATTAAATATTTCGTAAAAACTATCCCCAATCAAGAGGAGGGTTGTTTTGTTTTTTTTTCCATCTCTAACAAAAAGGCCTCAGACCACTCTCATTAACTGGCAAAAGATCT
Source organism: Psammomys obesus (assembly GCF_907164565.1). Taxonomy (NCBI): domain Eukaryota; kingdom Metazoa; phylum Chordata; class Mammalia; order Rodentia; family Muridae; genus Psammomys; species Psammomys obesus. The sequence goes on from NW_026594462.1 coordinate 2,490,004, forward strand.
TAAGCAGTATAACCCATGAATAAATAGATTAAATAAAATTGTTGCTCATCATGTGAACTGCCATATCATTTTGGTGCCCAACCAAACACTTTCCAAAGGATGAATAAAAACTATATATTTACAGTAGAAATCTATGAATTCAAGTAGTTCTTTCTCATCTACTACACCAAAAAAAGGAGGTGTTTAATAAGATATAGCCATATAAAAGTCAGAAACTCAAAGGGAAAAAATGACTGGAAATGCAGAATATGAAAATGGGGGAAGACAAAGAAAACATAAAACGCAGATAAGAAAAGGCAACTAATTACTGAGAAAAGCAAATGCTGGGATAAAGGGGAAAAAAATAAGAAATTAGACAATGAAGTCTTATGCTGTTTCAAATCAGCATTGGTGAAGTGCATGAGAACCTCTGTGTGGATGTATCCTGAACACAGCTGACTGTACGAGGAAGATAACAAAGCAAATGTCAAATTAACGAAGGACCAAACTCAGGAACACATTGTTATCTTCTTCCCTCGATCATCCTTAAGTGAAATGTTAACCGACCTAAATCCATTAGTTATATTCCAAGTAGAATACGTGAGCCAATTAAAAAAAAAAAAAAGCAAGGAAAAAAACTTAAAAATGAACATTCTGAAAAATAACAGAAGAACAAAATATGTACCATAAAGTCCATTCTAAACACAGAGCCTCACTGTGCCATCACGGCTACTCCTGGACCTTCCACAAGAGGGAGTGAGGTTGATCCCACAGCAAAGGAGCCCCAGGGCCCTCTTTCCTTGTGGGCATTTGTTACAGACAGGCATCTTCTTTCCCAGGAGGCAACATCAGCATTCCATTGGCACCCTCTCTTTCTGTTGCTTTGCATCTTTCTCTGCACGTAAGTGAGAATTAAGGTCGGAAAGTAAAAGTAAAGAAATAACTCAAAGCACAAATATAGACAAGAAAGAGAGAGAGAAAAAAAGCTTTAACATTCTTCTACTTTGGGAGTGACATCAAGGTTATTCCAAAAGAATAAGCATAGCGGGCATTGAAAAGATAATCAAGTCACCAAATTTTGGAGTAAGAGGAATATGCAGTGGTAGTACTTGAATTCTCTGCGGTAGCTCATTAACAAAGAATGTGCCACAAGATAGCAAGGCATTCACGTCGGATACCATTATCACTCTGGTCCTGTTCACCCATCTTCTACTGTAGCAAACCTGTTATCGGTTCTGGACACTTACGGTAATTTCAAGGAATGCAACTCTAAATCCCATAGACATGAACAGTAATATTACCACAGACAACTGAGTAAGAGCAAAATTATTTACCAGTTAGCTAGGACATTAGATCACAAGACACTCCTTGTATGGACTTAGGGGTAAGGTCTTGTTTCGTTTGTTGCACACAGTGTCTGGTGCCTACCAAGCACTCTGCACATGAACTCAAAGAGCAAAGGAATAAAGAATGCTACAATGGATATGCAAATAAAAGAGTAACACCATCAGTGTGACCGGGTCTTCCAGTCACAACTCCTAAAGAAGTAAGCCCAGTCTTGTAGTCTTGAATATAAATTTCATAAATGTGTGTATGTGTGTGTGTGTGTGTGTGTGTGTGTGTGTGTGTGTGTGTGGTGTAGAAAAATAAAAGAGAAAAAGGTTAAAAAAAGATAAAAACTAACATCACAGACAGAACTATGCATAAATGGTATTTTACAAGGTAAAAAAATGAACAACAAAAAAAACTATATAAAGTCATATTATCTCATATCTAATACTTTAGGTTAGTCTTTAAAAGTCACAAAAATATACATTACAATTCACTAAGTCACATGTTGTTTTAAAACTGAAACCAGAAATTCTTACAAATGACCTTATTGTAAAACCAACTTTCTCAGTGAACTTATAGGAAAAACAGGCATTCCTCAGAGACTATTTCATCAGATAAAGTAAATGAGGTCTTAACTACACGCACTATTGCCTTTTTTAAAAGCCAAGTAAAACATTCTGCTTTGTCAGGGTTAGAAAAAAATAAACCAACTGAGACTACCATGCTGATACTGTAGTAAAATGAAAGCAAAGTGGTTTTAAAAGTAAATATGGGATACGTATTATTCTAGTGTTGGAGAAAGCTGACAGACCTGCCAAACATTACATGTGTATCCAATTACACATAATTTTGGTCGGTTTACACAAATTTGGTCCTATCCCCATCTCCTGACCAAACTGGAATAGCAGTTTTCTTGAAGCAACAGGACCATTTACAGAAGGCCCTTGATATAGCTGACCACATTTACTGACTGCATGCACATGGAACCTAGTTACATGGACCACAATGGAAGTAGAGGCTTGAAAGGAGAAAATAAGACAGCAAAAACGGCTACAGCAGTAGGTATCATCCATAAAAATGTACACGATTTAAGAGTCCCATCCTTCAAAGATCCTATGAAACTACAATCTCCTTCCACTGGTCAAATGAACACGTTAAGAGAGAGATGCCAGAAGTTCTCCAGGCCAGTCTGCACTTAAGTGGGTCGCTGTTACGCTATATTCTTTCTCTCTGAAAGACTCTGGTGCCCACATTTACTTCTTAAATTCTATAGACTATCCTGTAATTAGTCCTAAACTTTACCTCTGCCTATCTTTCTTTTCAGAACTGTAGCACAAACCCAATAAAAGAAGCAAGCCAGAAACCACTGAGCATGAAATATATTAACTGCTCACATGCTATGGTTTCATAGTGACTCTGCTACTTAGTATTTCTGTGAGACTATGAAAACTGCAATCTAAGAAAGCATCAAATTTGTCCTCAGACCAGCGCTACAATGAGAAACCTACTAACATCTGAGCAGAGGCTTCAGGATAGGCTTTGCGCCACCCAACCTCCCCCCCCCCACACACATACACCTTAAAGAGGAGGATTTAAAAACTAAAACTGAAAACAGGGTTGAATTGTATATAAAATACCATAGAGCAAATGGAGAAATGATGAGACTAAGATCTAAACCCAAGTAATCCCAGGTTTTTTGTGTTTTGTTTTTGTTTTGTGTAGTCTGGGCAGGCCTGACATCTGTAATTCTCCTGCCTCAGCTTCCCAAGTGAGAAATATAGGTATGTGATACTACACAGAACTGTCAAACTCTAGTCAACACTTCCCCCACTGTTCTCTTATGCAAACCTCTAGCATTCTGATCTCATCACCACTGTACACACAATGAAAGGCCTGGCCTTTCACAGTCAGGGCTATTGTTCATGGATATGTTTTGATTTTAAACTCTCCTTTGATTGCCTCTGAAGCCATCACAAGATAAATTCAAACATAGCTGTTAGTGTACAGGCAGTCCCACTAGACCACCTTTCAGAAGCCTAGCAACCTCTGATGCCACCACCTGCCATGACTGCCAGCCTCCTGTTCTCATTCTTTCTCATTCTCTCATTATCTCTCTCTCTCTCTCTCTCTCTCTCTCTCTGTGTGTGTGTGTGTGTGTGTGTGTGTGAGAGAGAGAGAGAGAGAGAGAGAAAGAGAGTGTGTCATGGGTGCCCTCCTCTCCCTCACTGCTCTCTCTTTCCCCTCTACCCCCTTTCCCACAATAAACCTCCCTTACACCAGATCTGTTGCATGGTGTATTAACCATTATTATAAGAATAACCTGAATATCCCATTCTATGGAGGCCCCCTCTAATATCCCAACAGTCCACCAGGACCCTGAGGTGACTTTGGTCTTGTTGTAATGCACACTGTTAGGTTACAACACTGCTTTGTGCTGGTCTTTGGCTCTCACTGTGGAATTCTTAGAGAAGACATAAATGTACTCCTATCCATAATACATAGGAAATTATCAATCATACTTGAACAAAGGTAATAAACAATATAAGATAAATAAATATCCAGGTGTAAAGGCTTCTGTTTTCTTAATGAACAAGCATAGAAAACACTTTACATATGCAGGTAAGCTGATATTTTAAGATAATTTTATCTTATGTTTTATGTATACAAATGTTTGTGTTCATGTATATACAACTTGTGTGTGCCAATGACTGACAGAAAATATGGGAGCCCCTGACACTGGGACGACAGACAGTTTTGAGCAGACATGTGGGTGCTGAGAATGGAACCTTGATCTTCTGCAAGAGGGAAAGTGCTCTTACTCATCCCTCCAGCCCCCCCAGTACATTACTAAAGATTCTAAATTGCAGAAGTGTCTCTCAGTTGTTAGACTGATGTACGTCCACACTATACATCTGTGAAATAACCTGGATAAACTGTCAATCATTCTACTCAACTTACTTTAAACTCATGTCTACAATAGTGGGCCTAATGAGTATCTTTAGTTTTGATTTTTCTTAAATTCAAATTAAAAACTATTCTCCCATCTTCAAATTATATAGTTTTGTTCATCAGAAAAGTTATAAGCAAGGTATGTTATTTTATTTATGGTATGTATATTTTATTTAGAGCAAGAGAATCCTATAACATGCTAGAATTTAAAGTGATTTTTTTAAAATCAGGCATTTATATATGCCAGTGATAAATACATATATATGCATGTATATATAAATAGATATACATGTTAGCTATGCATGTTCATTGCAAAGGTTATGTAAAATAACGGTTATATGAAGAACAATTTACAAAATTTAATATTAAGCCTATCCTAATATTGTCTAACCTTTATTAACTGAGTGACTTACTAAAAAAAAAATTTATAGAGCTGGCATTTGGAAGTTCTGAAACTTAGGGCTAATTATATCACAGGTACGGGCCAATAGTGCCATCCACTGTTCCTATGAGGATCTTTCCCAAATACAGTTTTATAACACACTAAAAACATCTGTTGTGCTGAAATTTTGTTTAAATAATATTTAAATGAAAATAATGTTATATCAAGACTCCAGTGCCAAAATGAAAAAAAAAGCTACAATTTTCAAAAGAAAAAAAAAACTGGTTTTTTATTAAAACAGTAAAAAAGTTACAAGTTCATGATAGCTTTAAGTACTTTAAGTATCAGCTTCCAGATATTTGTTTATGATATTTCATTTTTCTGTTTTCAACAACAACTAAATCATCTATAGAAAGTAAAGTAAAAGTACAAGGTTCCAACTAGACCAGAAAAGGTTTCTGCATTTCACCTTGCTGTGCCTGCAGTGCTCGGCACATCCTAATGGACTGAATACTAGAGGGCACACACTAAAAGCTTCAGACACCAGGATGAGGATGTTTGGCTGTTTGTCAGGTGTTCACCTACAACTGTGGTACACACTTAAAAGCCCCAACACAACGGAAGAAGCAGGAGAATCACCACTTAGAATATAACCTGACTCAAAAACTAACAAAAGCCTCAACCATTTCAGTTGAAGACTGAAGACTGCTTAGGGAGGATTAAACAAGGAGCCCACCTCAGAAGTGAGCTCCAGAAGCTTCCATGACCAAACAGCAAAAAGAAAGAAGCCTCCAGGAGGAAAAAGGACCACAGGATATAGTCATACAGTGTATGATTCAACTGCCCCAAAGTTGCGCAGAAAAATCTCATCAATGTATCCGTTTCGGGCAAAGTAGACAGCATCATACCCCTCAGAAAAGAGGTGTGCCAAGAAGAGATTAATTCCCCTGCATCCCCAGCTTGAAAACAACAGGGTCTGGGACTCCAAACTCCAACCACAGTTCATCCCACTGAACTCTGTGGCCTTCTCCAGAGCAGCCTGGTATCACATTCCATCCAGCATACAGACTGTTCTGCATAGCTTACATAACATGAACAGTTCTGTCTCAGCTTAGGAGGTGTCAATTTACAGTTACAGTTTTTAGTGGCTAGATTTCACAGGCCCACTTTAGATGACTACACATTTCCTTTAGAAAAAAAAAACCCCACACAGAGTAAATACAGATTGGGATCTGCTATGCTACCCTTCTAAGAGCAATCAAGTTCTCAGCCTGTGTTTGACCAAAAAGGCCACTCCCCGCAGAAATGGCTGCATGCATTTTGACCACCCTTGAGCTCTGGTCAACTTGTGAGGCTTTGCCAATTAGCAAATTACACTTTCGTTTTTTGAAAGTAATGGAAAACTACTGTGACGGCTAATTGCTATTGTCAATTTGACTGAAATGAGTAAAGCACATTTTGGGTATGTGCCTGTGAGGGTGTCTTCACAGACAAAACACACAAGAGACATTAACACAGCAGAAGATGCACCTGAATGAGGTGGAACACCTAAATAGAATGGTTCCCAGATGGAACAGCAGATGAAGAGTAAGCAGGCAAGCATAAGTATGCTGTCTCTGCATTTCCTGGCTCCCTCACACACAATGGCATATCTAGAGAACCATAGGCTGAAAGCCATGGGCTAAAAGCTCAGGGCCTGTGAACCAAAATAACTCTTTGTCCTTTTGAAGTGTTTCAGGTATTTGTCAGAGCTGGATAAAAGCCTAACATGACCACTAACCATTCTGGCTATGTACCAACATAAAAACAATAGAAATAATAACTCATTGGGGAAATCAAGGTCTGTGTGTTGGTTGAAATACTTTCCAGAGAACAAGAATATATTTAACAACACAGAAGCCTACTCAGTTCTTAAAGCATCCATAGTGATCAACTGTGAATTTATTTACAATCTTTTGTAAACTACGTTTTGTGTAAAACAGAGTGAGAATGAATTACTGCAATTAAACTGAAGTAAAATCCCTTAAAAAGTTTCAAAGATGCCAGCTCTCAAGTTTACTGTGTGCCTCAGGCCAGCAGTACAATAGCTGAGATACTGGTCCACAGATCCCACACTGACAGGCCTCAGCCAGGATTTGTAAGTAAACAATCATGCCTTGGCCCCTGAACTGTTTTCATTGACAAGCATACTGCCTTTACATCCCACACGAACTCACCTGGCAAAAGGCTGATTCAATCATAGCAAATGAGACAAGTGGAAAGTCTCATTGTAGTGACAAGAACAGCTGATCACTGCCAGCCTATGGACAGTCTCCCTAAGCAGTCTCCTCTGGGACTTGTTTTCACTGTAACCTGACACCTGAAATGAGGGAAGAGCTTGGGGCAGGGGGAAAGAGGTAAAAGAATGGAGAAGAAAGAAACTCAGAAGGGAAGGGTGAAAAGAGGAAAGAACGGGAACTGGAATTGAGGGAAGGCGGGGTACATGGAGAGAGGGCACATGAAATAATTAGCTCAGGTTGAATTTCAACCATCAGTGCTCAATTTACTGTTAAAACAGGCAACATTTAGTATTACATTTATATATATACCAATAATAATTTAAAAAGAAGTGGTCATGAATGTGAGGGAGTTGGGGTACAGGAGGAGCTGGAAAAGCAGTGGGAGAGGTGGAAATGATGTAAATACATTATATATACTTGTTTTTAAGAGGCAACATTCAGCCATGTTACTTACAATGCTGAGTAACCCTGAAATTGCTGAGCACTTTTTGTCAATTATTTGATCTTGAGACATTACCTCTTTAGACAAAGGTAGCAAGATCTCAGACCATGAACGCATGCTGAAGAACTTAAAGCAATCAGATTCAGAGTAGGGTCTGATCCATTTATTCAGAGTATCTACACAATGGTCTACAATGAACTAAATAAAAATAAATGAGTATCTTTGATTCTATACAGCATGCTAGATATAAAGTAAGTATCCAAGAAATTCATTTGGGTATACTAAAATACACAGTTGTTTCAGTTTGCTCTCTATTGCTATGATAAAACATCCAAAAGCAACTTGAAGTACAAAAGGTTTCTCTGGCTTACACTTTCATGACACAGTCCATCACCTAGGCAAGGAATTCAAAACAGGAACTCAAGGAAGGAATCTGGAGGCAGAAACTGATACTTAGGCCATGAAGGAGCCCTGTTTACAGGTTTCTTCTCCATAGATATCTCAGCTTACTTTCGAATACAACCCAAGACTGCCTGCCCAGAAATGGTACTGCCCACAATGGACTTGGCCCTCCCATATGAACCAATAATCAAGAACATGCTGCACAGAAATGCTTTATAGGCCAGTGCAACGGGGGCATTCCCTTAATTTAGGGTTCTTCTTCCCTGATGACTCTAGTTTGTGTCAAACTGACAAAGATCTAACCAGCACGTACTCTTTTCCAAAGTTTACAAAATGATCGACCTAGTGTAAGTTTAAGTTTGACACTGCTGTAAAGAGCCTCTGGAATTTCAAGTCTAAAAATGTTTTGAGGCAAGGTCTCATTCCGCAGACCAGGCTGGCCTCAAACAAACTCAGCCTGCCTCAGCCCACAAGTGCTGTGATTACATGCATGGCCTACCAAGATAGGCAGAACTTTAACTCCCCGCTCCCTTTACATTATTAGGGTGTTTTTGAGATACAGTTTTGCTATGTAGTCCTGGCTGACTGGAAATTCTGTGTCCACTAGGCTGGCTTTAATCTCAAAATGATCCCCCTGCCTGTTGCTTGGATTAGACCTAGCTGCCATCACAGCTGGCTATATTTCTAACTAAACTCAAAAACGCTCTATGTATTGAATGTAATTTTCCAAGAGCCACAATTACCCTGACAGTGCACGAGATTTGAATTACAGTGCTGATGACAAGCATGTGTTTGAGGAAAGAAGCAGAGGAAATGCAGCCGATTCCTCTACTCCCGGCTGCTTTTGCATGTGACAGAGAGGGACAGTAAGAAGACACATGGGAATCCAATGGCCCTAGAGTCAGAGACCTGACGTGTCATTGCTGGTGCCCACAGCACAAGGAAGATAGCTGAGACATTTCCACAAAGACAGAATCTATGATACCTTTGCTTGCAACTACATATTTCCATATCAGTTTTATAGGTGACTTGAGAGAAGTCTGTTTATCTCTGTATTTTACCAAATGATAATGTCTAAGCCCAAAACAATTAAATTTTCAAATATACTACGACTATAACCACTAATAATGTCCAAGTTTTTAACAGACTCAGAAGTGAACAAAATGGCACTAGTCATAACTATTTCTTTAAAAATAATTTCAGTTATGTAGGATAAGCTTACAATCACTGTCTTTCACATATTGATACAGAGGCTAGATGTCAAGGCCTATAAAAAGCCTGATATGTGGCAGACAGTTCACAAAGTGAAAATATCTGAGTTAGAATGTTTTTCTGCAGCTCAGCTGCTCACAGGAAAGAAATGGGGAGTAACAGATATTTTTTGTAAGTAATAATAAGTCCAATTACGTAATCTCAAAGAAAATTAAATTCTCCTCAATGGTCTCCAACTGCCATCTTTCTCATGTCTGTCTGATGAAAAATAAGAAGACAAGATAAATAATGAAAAAAAAAGCACCAGGCACCAGGAGGACAAGTGGCATTTTCTGAGATGTGTTCAACTGAGGGAGGGCTTGGAGCCTACACCCTGAGATAATCTGACAGTTCTAAAGATTATACTATCCTAGCAGACAGCCAGGTAGCAGTCAACTCTCGGCTTTGGAAGATGAAGAATGACAAAAATGACGACCTTAACAATAAAAAAAATAAACAAGCAGAACACAGATTGCCTTCATTTCTCAGTGCCAACTTCATTATGTCCCCTGCACTAAGCCCTGCTATCCTTGCCTCTGCACTCCACTTTCACTGCTAAGAAAAGCAAAGGTTTCACTCAAGGAACCCCTAACAACATACTGTGGCATTGTTGGCAGAACACTTTCCACGGGGACTTAGGACAAATGACTACCCTCTCCTTACAGGACAACAACAACAAAACATAGTACAACATGGGGAACTATGAGCTTTAGGCTCAATGACTGAGAGAGCCTGCTGGAGGGGTTCATTTATAGGAACATGGGTGACACCAAAACAGCTACACCACCAACAGTCTCACCCCAGCATGAATGGCAAAGAGTCTTTCCCTTCGGTTATCCTTCACCTTCTATACAGTTAGCACCCTGGTGCCACATGCAATTAGGGAAGAATTACAGCAGACTGAGAAAGAGACAGAGAGAGGCAAGAATTTCAGGAGGAAAGATGCTTCCCTACACTCCTTATATAAGAGAATGTCAACTGTCAACAATGCAATCTCAAGGGTCTCTTGCAAGTAGTCACAGCTGCTCTGATGAAATTGATGGCTGTTATTCTTGGAGGATCATGCTTGCAACAGGTAGAGCCACTGGTAAGGAGCTCCTGAGAACAAATCTTCCACACACACTTCCTGTAAAAGACTCTAATGAAAATTATGTGGTCAGACACACACACACAGACACACAGACACACACACACAAAAAGGCATGAAAGTAGAGGCTCAATTGGGGAAGGGAAAAGGAATAATAAGGCCAGTAGGAGAACAAGAGAAAGTAAGCGTGGATATATGTATAAATGTGTTATAATATACCCATTATTGTATTAACTATTATATATTAATAAGAATATGTGAAAAGAAAAACTATGGTTACTTATAATGACTCTAAGGAATCCTAACCAGCATACTCCATCTTTCACTTGGTCTGATCACATGAAGGACTGAACCTGCGTTCTCTGATCTGTGTCAGTAAAGAAACTGATAGGAAAACCACAGAGATTTCACATACACTGTCCTCCTTAACTTCTGTTTCTGGAAGACAAAAGCATCCTTCTTTTCCAAGGCGGACTGTCCAGTAGTGTTCCTGTTACCATATGCAGTTGCCATGCCATTGTCTCTAGTCCTTGATCCACTGCTTCCAAAAAATTCAGATTCAAGGGGGAAAAAAATAAGAACAAGAAAGAACAAGAGGAAGAGAAAGAGAGATATTTTCTTTTCTCTATAGACTACTTCTTACTTCAGAGCTGAGTACTCTCCCAAAGCAGGCCTTACAGATTTCTAGACAAGTCTTTCATTTTCACAGAACACAGAAATAGTTCACATATGTCCAAGCGCCATGTGTGTGTGTGTGTGTGTGTGTGTGTATTTGCACAGACATGCATGGGTAAGCATTAGAAATTAAAACCCGGGTCTCATGCACAATAAGAAAGCATTCTACCAACTTAGTTACATCCCCAGGCCCCAACCTCTCTTTTTTGAGGAAGATTCTTACTATGTGACCCTGCTTGCCTTGACTTCATGGCAATCACCCTACACCAGCCTCCCATCAGCTGAGATTACAGGTGTGCTCCAACATCTGGCTTGCCAATATTCCTTTCGAGCATTATCCCTGCATCTCTCCATCTTCCCATACCAGCCCACATGACAAACTGCTGCTGGGAAAATCATCACAGTGCTTACCTCACAGCTACTTCAAATTTCAGCATGAAGTGACTTGATTTCTCACCCTGGGCAATCAGATTCTTCACTCTAAGACCATCTGCCTCACCATTATGAAATATGCTGGAATCTCCAGACAACTGAACAGATTTACACAAGTCATAGACAACATGCCTGTTGCCCTTGCAACTTCATCTTTCCTGTCTTCCTACTTGCTCTTCATACTTCCTGTACTGAGCAGGAATGTCCCTGCAATGGCATGTGCATGCTAACCCTGACAACACTGCAAGGCAAGATGGGCTTTAAATTGTAGTGAAATGAAACTTGACAATGAACTGACATTAAAATACAAACTGTCCTAGAGTATCCTGGTGGGCCAAGAGTAACCACTTAAAAGCAAAAAGAGTTGAAAGGCAAGAAAACAAGAGAAGACAGACACAGAGAAGTGAATGTTGTTAAGAGAACCACAAGCATAAGGAACAGGGACGGTCTCCAGAGGCTGAAAAGGCATGATGGCCAAGGCCTGGAAGGCTCCAGAACTGCCCTGCCAGCGCTGCCTCACGTAGGAAGGCCTGTTTGACTTCTCAACTCCACAAGCATAAGAAAATAGTTGTTCTCAAGGCTTAGGCAACAAGGTCTGTGCTCAGCAAGTGAAACCAAGTGCATCTCTGTATGCAGTTGTCCAAAATCACTCTCCCCAGACCCTTCTCATTATTCTAGTCTGATAAAGATATCTCAGCTGACACTAGACATGAAAACTTATTTCTCTAAACCCACAAATGCATCTGGGGAGAGCTAAGGGCAAGCCTTCACCCAGTCCCATCCTATGCAGACAACTCTATGAAGTTAATTGACCTAATTTTCTTAGCTTTGTTATCTATACCAAAAAAAAAAAAAAATAGCTTAAGGCTATTGTGAAAATTAGATGATGGAAAGAATGCACACTTCATAGAACCATCTAGCATACGAGAGGAACACTGAATATGCATTAGTAATTATTATTAGCTTTACTCTCACTGCATTTTAGGGACGATGCCCATGGTACTATCTTATCACCCTACCAGACAATAATGGACCTGTTTATATTTATTTACTCTATGCAGAAACTCTGACACATGGAAGACAGTCTACAAAATACTAGCCATAGGAGATAAGTGGCTGCTAATCGTAAATAGTTCACCTCAAAAAGCAAGAATATGTTAAAAAAAAAAAAAAAAAGGCATTCAAACAGAACTACCCTGCATGGATGAATTAGGTTATTTAATGAAAATCACAGGGCCAGACATAGGCATATCCCTATGAGTTACTGGCTAGGCAACCCCAGCAATCTCCAAAACAACACAGCCAGTTGCCATTGCCCTTTGTGCCCGCCACAGCCACAAAAAATGCCACTGTTAATAACAACATTGCTAAACACTTTGGCTGCAAGTCAGAGAGAAATCTAACTCAAACTGAAGAGCAAGCTAGTCTCTCATAGTGCCAGAGGGTACTCCGCAGGCTGCTTGAGGGAAAAAAGGGTACTCCTCAGAGCTGGGGAGCTGGGCTCCACCTGCAACAACATCAACTACCAGACAAGACTGCACGGCTGGTGCACCTGTGACACGACTCTTACGGGGTAGCTAACTGCATTCTGATGGAGCTCAACAAAGGAAGTCATCTCATGCTTGACACTGAAATCCTGGTCAAAAGCTCACTGCTGGGGAGGTCATAAGCCCTGGGATAAAGAAGGCTATTAAAATCCTGCTAAATGGCAATATCGTCAAAATTGCTTTCTACATATGTCTTTGTGGCCACTGACCTGGGCTACTCTCTACTTTGGTCAGAGAAACTTTTTTCTCCCTAGTAGGTTAATATTCACATATTTAATACAACAAATAAAAACAAACACCTGATGAAAAACTTACAAGAGAAATACGAAAAATATTTTAGATAAAAGGTTCTTCCTATATCATCCTATATGATAATATTAAAAATCCTGCGCAAAAGCCATTGTACCTACATATTATCAATGTAATAATCCCCGTACTTATCAAAAACTAAACGTGATCTGAGGTATCAACATGTTCCTTGGCTAAAAGCAACTAATGCACTCCTTTTATACATACATTTTAAATGATGTATTTATATGGACATCTGTGTACAAATAGGTGTAGGTGCGCTCGGGAAATGGAGGTTCAGGCACTACAGAGCTCATCTAAATGAGTTTGTGAAGCACTCATAGAAAGGAAAGTCGAGTTCTCTGCAGCAGCAGTGGGGGCTCTTAACCGCTGAGCAGTAACGCAAGCCCTGCTTTGACATTTTTAAGTTAACATTAGCAGAAAAACAAATGTACATATCCAAATGGTGAGCTGGCATAATGTTAAACATTCTCCAAATAGGGCTCTCTCCCTAAAATGAATCATGTATATGACTGGTTAAATACCACATTTAATTTGCCTCAAAACACTGACGTCTTAGGGATTTGATAAGGAGAATAATTATTATAAGCATAACTATTTAAAAGTAGTTTCAAGAAAGTTTTTTTTTTTTTTAAATCCATTTGCTACACTGGCAATAGGGTTAAAAAATGAAATCCAAGCAAGATGTTACAAGTTGATACTGTGGAATGACACACGTGGGGCTGCTTCGTGTGAGAGAAGTGATAAGGCTCCAGCAGATTCAGCAAAGTGATGACTAGTCACATCTCAGAGTCATATTGCGATTTTAGATAATACAAATTGATGTGGCATCAAAAATATACTTGCTTTTGACTTCCAAGGGTCAATTCTATACTCTGATATGAGGAACAAGACTGTAAAAGTTACAACAAACTCTGACAGAACTTCAGCATTTATTCCAGTCCCATCAAAGAACTAAATCCATAGGAGTAAAATTCAGATCACACATCAGAAAAAAATTAACATAATACTCCTTTTGTTAAATAAAACAAAATTTTAATACAAAATAATTAACAATTTTAGAATAATCAATATGTCAAAATTGCAATAACTTTAAAATAAAACATTCAGGGGCTAGGGAGATGGCTTCCTAGAGTGTTTGCCATGCAAATGTGATTATCCATGTCTGATGTCCAGTATCCACATAAAAATCAGGAGCACAGGCCTGTGATCCCAGCACTGACATATTACAGACAGAAAATGTCTGAGCTTTCTGCCCAACCAGTCAGTAGAACTGAACTGCTGGGCCCAGGTTCCCAGTCTATCTCAAAGAATAAGGCAGCGAGCAACTGAGGCAAATACCTGGCTTTGAACTCTGACCTACAAACACACACACACACACACACACACATTAATTAACTAACACTTATTGAGAGGGTGGGGAGATAGCTCAGTTGGTGAAGTTCCAGCCTTGCAAAACAAAGATCTTAGTCTGATCTCCAGAATACACATAAAAATTCCAGGCACCGTGTTGTGTGCTTGTAATTCAAGCTTTCGGAGGCAGAGATGGGCTGGCAGATCCCTGTCTACTTGGCAAAATGAGAAACCATGTCTCAAAATACAAGGTGGATAGCTCCTGAGGAACAGGACCTCAAGATTTTTCTCAGGACATACACACACATACACATACACACGAGCAGGAGGAAGAAGGGGAGGAAGGGGAAGCAGCAGCATTCTGGTGTCTGAGGGAAAAGTAAAGAATAGCTGAAATGAAGGAAGCTGCAAACAGCCTTGTGGAGATAATGGGTTCAGGCAGCCACCACTGCTTTACTCTGGGTTCTGAGTTTCTGCCCAGGCTTCTTTCTGTACCATCAATGCTGAAAGCCAAAAGTTTGTTCCATAAAAGATTCCCCAATTGGTTAAATGCCATCCCAGAGGGATGTTAATGCAAACCCAATGGCAAGCCAGACTCAGGGAAGACTAAGAAGTTGGCTGGTGCCGAAGTGGACAACAGTGTCTCAAGTATGTGCCTGCATTGCAATGGGAATGGAAGGAAAAAAGTTAGCTCATGGCCAGGCTCCGGGGTGTTAAACGACTGTTAGAGTTCAGGAATCTAAGTCCTCCTGAAACCTGAGGAAAATTAACACTTTGCCTGTGAAACCTAACTAAGGAAAGGAAGCCCGAGAAGTGTGAACAAAGCATGAGTAAGGAGAAAAATGGGCTGTGGCTTGAGAGGGCCTCAGACCAAGCAGTGGTAACTGAAGGAGCACTTACTATTCACTCCCGGGTTGTTTTAAGAAGAAAGTTTTAGGGGCTGGAGAGATGGCTCAGCGTGTAAGAGCACTATCTGCTCTTTCAGAGGTCCTGAGTTCAATTCCCAGCAACCACATGGTAGCTCACAACCATCTATACTGGAATCCAATGCCCTCTTCTGGCATGCAGGTGTATATGCAGATAGAGCACTAATATACATTAAATAAATAAATCTTTAAAAAAAAGAAGAATGTTTTAAAATACATATTCCAGTAACAAATGATCAAACATGGTTAGTATTTGTAGCAGCCTCTACCAGAATCTTATGGTAAAAGCAGTGATACACACTGTATTACTAGCCTTTTCTGAGACTGTTCCAACATTTTTGTTTTGTTTTTATTTGGAGAAGGGCGGTGAAGGGTTGAGACTGGGTCTCTCTCACACTGGCCTGGGGCTCACTATATAACACAGACAGATTTTAAACTCTAGACTATACTCTAGGATTACAAATGGGAGCCTTGAGATTGTTTTATTGTAGATTTTTACAAGATTTTTTTATCCAAGAGTATATCTGCAAAATGAAATGTTTATTGCCCAAAATGAGAAAAATGATATCAAAAATATAAAATCCTGCCTCAAACATGCATGCACTTTGAACACATCTTAGAGGAAACTATACTCAAGAGCTTTAGTGCTTTCTGTGATCTTCCTTCCCCAAGAAAATATTCAACTGCCTTTTGGTGGCATATGTCCAAGGACATACAGGCTGAACTGTATGGAGTCCATTATGTCATGCGCAGCTCTGAGAGACACTCACCCCGTGTTGATTGAAATGATTTCTATCAGAGGATTCTTCCTGATCTTCGGCAAATCCAGCCTTGCTCCCCCCAAGCGCTTCCCATTGTCTTTCTTCTGGCCCAGAAGCCTCACTGAATGACCTTCAAATCAAGCACAAGACATAAGTTAGCATGCCCTGCAAATACACTGTAGTTTACTGTTTTAAAAAATATGTTCATGATTGTATTCCATATTTTTCTCTTATAGGAGAAAAACCACCTTAGAGAAGATGTGATCATTTGAACATAAAAAATACAGGGAAAAAAGAAGCTACTATGTTCAAAGACTGACCATACTTCCCAATGCTCTGCTCACAGCACATGCACATTCACACAGCACACTTGAGAAAAGCTCCTTAAAATAAGCTCACAAAGGTGAACACAATCTACTCTGACCAGACACCATAAGGCAACAGAAAGAGCTTAAATGGGCATTAGGCCCACCAGTGTTTTCTGACAGCATTAAGACATATGGATAGTAACTAACACTTGGTGAGAACAGCACTGAACACCTACCTATGCTGATATTTTCTACAGTCACCTGCTCCTACCCTCCTCTTTCCCTCCAGCCTCACACACACTTACATGTCATAGTGTAGTATAGGGTATGTAGTGCATATATATATATATATATATATATATATATATATATATTTGTATGTGTATATATACATACATATACATATATGTTTGTATGTGTGTATCTATATATACATACATAAACATAGTATATACTAGAGAGAAAGAGAGAGATGTGTATCTTTGTAGATCTTAAGACTAGGTATTTTCAAACAAAACATTTCAAGTTTACTTGTAGAAAATGCAACCAAATTATTTCTAAGACACATTAAAAATGTGTATTAAAAACTTTGAAGTAATTTCAGACATACAGAAATCACAGAGAAAGAACTTGCATATCTCATTTGTAGAGGATAGTTGTGCTGGATATAAAACTGATGCTGTTTCTGTGTGCTGGATATCAGTTTGTCTGTGGTGCTACTGTTCATGATCGGATGTCAACTATTAACCCGCTGTTCCAAAAAACGTAACAAGCCACTTCTTCCCTTATGCTTCCCAGACTTCACTTTGCTTTTCATTAGTTTGTTGGGGTACAGGTGTGGATTTCTGTAGCAGCCTTTATAGGACTAAGAGCTCTTTGAACTCATAAAATGATGTTCATCTAGGAATTTTTTTTCAAATTTTTGTCATTTTTTTCTATTTATTCTTTTGCAACTCCCATAATACATTTGTTACTGTATGGCAGATATGTGCCCAAAAGGTGCTTAAAGCTCTTCAGAGACACAGAACTGATAGATATATGAGGTAAAATATGATTTATTTAAAAAAAAAAAAAAAACCTGGATCACTTCATTATAGAGGCTGAACAACACCATGGAAAGCTCAGTCCACAGCAAAAGCCTTCAGAACCAAGAAACTGATGGTATAACTTCCAGGCTAAAATCAAATGCCAAGAGCCCAGTAGGCAGATGATAGGAGTGCTAGAAATTAAAGGTCAATAAATTTAGACTTGCAATGTCCAAGAACTAGAGATAAGGAAGTCTCAGATCTTAGAAACAGACAGTCAGACACTAACATTTCTTTAGCTTTCTTATTTAATTCAGGTTTCCAGCTAACCAGAAGATACCCACCCATACCCAGTGAATGATATGACTCAATCCCTCATGTCACGTGCCAGTCTCTTCTGAAAGCATCTTCACAAATGAACATGACTATTGTAGCTTTTTCAATCAATGGGCTTCCCTTTCAGCAGAATAGGGATGGCGCAAAGCCTCCCAGCACAGAGAACCAACAGAGCTTTACTAGCTAAATACCCTTTATTTAGTCAACAACTATGGATAAACATTCACAGTGTTGTTCATTTTACTTCTGGTTCTTGGATGGGATGACTCCTCCAAATCCACTGTAAAACTTACTGATTTTTCTCTCCTGCCATAAAAAATCTGGAATTGAGTCATTCCAATGAGCACCTCACTCAGATACTGCTCATTTTTGTCTGCAGACAAAACCTTTCTGTTTTTAAATTTTTACTCTCTAATATGAGTTCAAGTCATTGTCATTTTTTACTTTATTTTTCATAACATGGCTTTACTTGGATTTTTGAAATTCTTGCCTTCTAAATCCCACATTTTTCATCAAAATTAAGGACAATTAATATTAAAAATTTTGCGGGAGATTTGGATTATTCCTAGTCTCTTGGCTCCTATAATCATATATTGTGAAAAAAACAGACATTTTAGATACGTCATTATAGTACATATAAACTTAGATTCCCCATTTTTTTAAATGTAGTGGCTTTCCAAACTAAATCTATAAAACTTACCCTCTCTCCAATAAATAGCTCTCAATATATCTCCTCCTCCTCCTCCTTCAGGGATGCTTGTTTTGTTTTTTCTTTTAAGCACGGCTTTATAGGGGTTAACTTCGTATAGGCACAATTTCCTACTAGTCAGATATTGACAACACATTTGCTCAAAATAACATGAGCAAATAATAGTCCTAGCATCTACTGATACGTCTATGCATAGACTGAAGAAAGAAGAGTATGGGCCATTTTCAAGTGAGCCCTACTTTAACCTGGGCTCTTACAAGTCCACTCTGGCCTTCTCTTACTGTGCAAACAGGCAGAGAAGAGTGGGTAGGCTAGGCCATTCCCATCTCTTCCATGTGTGTGCACACCCGCCAGGTAATGTGAAGAGTCTGGGGGATTTCTCTAGGTTTGTATCACTGTCTCACTAACTGAAATTCTCTGTTGGAGCCAGGGCTAGTGCACTAGCTGGTGTACCTTGCTTACATCAAACTGACCAGTAGCTTCAATGCAACAGAACCACACAGCTCTCTCACTGGTCATCAAGATCTCCACCATAACTAACAGTTATCAACCGAGTCATCTCTGTAACGGCAACAAAGACACCAGGTTACACATGCTTTTTCTAAGTAAGAATGTTCCTGTCCATGATGTCAAGAAGGGAAATGGGAGCAGCCCAAGCACAAATACAGCATACAACTATTCTTAGCCATGTATCAGTAATATTCACAAATGATACCTTTTCAACTTATGGTTGAATGCTTTTGGTAAATTTCCTCAGTAAGGCATACTTGCTGTGGACCTTTGTCCAGCTTTGCCATTGTTTTATGGGCATATTCTATGGATCAAAACACATAATCATTCAAAAAGCAAATCAAATGCAACTTTTTTGAAGCATTCTCTTACAATAAGAGAAACATATAAATGATGTTACACATGTTTCCACACCTTCATTTCACAAAGATGCACTGTTTAAACATCTGAAGACACAACTGTTCAAAACCAGAAACAAGGAAACCATCAGTCAGAGCCGTTGCTGCACTAACCACTAGAACAGGATTCTAGGCTGACAATGTCTGTTGTAACAGTTAAGTATAGCCAAAGTCTAACTATGATTTGGCTAACCAAATCCTACAGATTTTCAAGATAAGATGAACTCCTCAATCAAGGTCCAGCTAATGAAGAGATGAAGGAGATTGGCGGGAAACACACAGTTCTCTGAGGAGGTCAAGAATGACTGTGCAAAAGGAGAGTACTTTTTCATGTGAGCTCCAGGCTGATTTCCTCATGCCTTGCTGGTAATCTCCAATATGCAGCCTGCTCTAATAACATTCAATAAATTATTCATCTTCACTATCTATATGTAAATAGAAGCATATCTATATGCAATGACAAAAAGAGTTATTTTCTAATCCAATGACTCATTAAAAAGTGTCATATCTAACAATATGCTAGTTGGTATTTAGTGCACCAAAGACAAAATAGAAAGCATTAAAGTTGTTTGTTATATACAGACAAAGAAAGGAAGGAAACAACATGATTTCCTTAAAAATGGATTAACATAATAAAACTCATTCTCTCTTTAATGTCCTGTTTCAAAGGAAATTATTTCAAAATATTCATAAAATCTACAGACCAAAAAGTCAGAATACACATGTTACAAATTATTTCCCGTTTCATGGGCAGCTATCAATATTTTTGCCTTCTGAAGCAAACCAAGATTTTAAAAAAATAAAGAATAACATGAAGGAGAGGCCATAAACAAGGTATGGCTTTAAGAAGAAACAGGGACCAGAAAAACATACTGAGGGAGTGGAAATGGAGCGAGGAAATGAAGCAAACTTACCATGAAAATAAATATGTAAGACTTACAAAAGGACCGTGAAGCAAAGACAACAGTTAAACATTCACAGGCTGCATCTTGGCTTCACCACTTCTTGTCAGCAACTAATGGCTGATGAATGAATGACGGCTAGTGTAGCCTGGTGGTATGAGAAAGCAATCCTAGATACCCAGGAGGCTGTAACAGAAGGATCCAAGGCTCGCCTGGGCAATTTCATAAGGCTCGGTCTCAAAAAGTGAATTCCACCCATACTGCCAGGCAAGCAAAGGCATAAAAAAAAAAAAAAAAAAAAAAAAAAGAATGGGGACAGGTTGTCCTTTATTTTATCAATTTTCTGGTAAGAATGAAGGACGAAAAAAAGCCAAGACAATAGAGGTTAACAGAAACAGAAAGTTAAATAAGCAGTTTTACACCAGGTCTATGTTAAAGAAATGAAAGAGAAAGATGGAAAGAATGATGCTCAACATGACAAGGCTGAATCCTAATACTCTCACTGAACAGAAACTGATGAAGACAGAACAAGATGAAAACATGGACATGCAGAGAAGTGTGGAACCCACGAACGCGCAGTGAACTCCACGAATGCAGTGAACTTCTGCAGTCTTCTTTCCATTTTAAAAATAAACCCACTTCAGTTCTCTATATAATGATTAGATATAGTTTTATAGATTATTACAGATTGTTAGCCATTTTAATAAACACTTTTATATATCACTTAAAACTCAACACTGTAAAAACTAAATTCAATTATAAGCCCTAAAAGCTTTCAACAGCTATTTACAAACCAACTTCAAACCCTGATTCTATGATGGCTTTTACATAGGAACTAATCCACGGAAACATTTCATGAAACTGTTTTATTATTACCTATCAGTGAACCCAAAAGAAAGCTGCTTATGATTCACTGATATACAACATTTCCAAACAACAGCCACTATCCATGCTGCATCAATGCTCAGTGTTGTCTGTGGATCTAGAGCAAGATCTGCCTAAACCCCACAGTTCTAAAGGCTTTTATAAAAGGGGGAAAACCCTCCCAGTGGCTCATCAGGAAGCCAGTCAGCACAGTCACTCACAAGCCAACAAACACAGTAAAAGAATGTTAGAAACATGATAATCTACAAAGTATGTATTTATTAACTAAGTTGTGATACTACACACCAATCTCTTCTCATTCTCTCACGTTAGCTTGAAGATGTTGTAAAAAACATCAATAATCTGGCAACTGGGACTCATTTTGTGTACTTCTGTCTTTCCTTTCTTTTTTTCTAAAGGTTTTGTAAGACAGCCAACAGCCAGACTTTACTTCAAGATGTCACTCAACTCACCTACTTTTAGAGGCCAGGCTACTGTTTCCTTGCTATGTGACCACCCTGCTTACCACCACCAACAAAGACTCCTGACATGATGCCTTGACCTATTGCTGGCTGCTGACATTGCACAAACGCAGACCTATTAAGCTCTGGGTCAGCCTCTGCAAAAAGCAACCCAGTGTGATACGGGGACAGAGGGCAGAAACTAGGCAAAATTGTTCTCTATTGCATCAAAGTAATTCATCCTATGCAGCACTTTTGATGAGAAGGGGCATTTTCAGATATCCACAACAAAAGCACAACCCTCCCTTCAAATATTTTCATCTTGAGAAATGAAAAATAAAATGAGTTCAACAGAAGCAGCGGCTTCCTCACAAGTTGAGGCTGGAAAAGACTTATGTATTATTAAAACTGGTTTGACAACTCAAGTTCTATTTAGCCACTAGAACAAGACAGCGTGTTTCTCAAGTTGAAAGAACGTAATGGTAACCAGAATAACAACACTTAAGAAAAATTAAGAAGGGGCTGGAGTGAAGGCTCAGCAGTTATGAGTGTTTACCATGTGACAGATCTGGTTCCCAGAACAAACATCAGGCAACTCACAAGTGCTTCTAACTCCAGCTCCAAATGGATCCAAAGCCTCTGACTTCCTGGGGCATCATGCATATATTCAAACACTGACACACACATGCATGTAAGTAAAAATATCCTTTTTTAATATACTGAAATGAAAGAACACAAAGCATAAGCCAACATTAAGGAAGAGAGCCTGTGAAAGTAGTGGTGCCTCTCAGCACAGTAGTTTCTAGACCATAAGAAAATACAAAGACTCCAAGACTCTTGGCTGCCACTCAGAACTTGTTGTTAACACCCCATATAATTTGGTCATAGGATTTAGAAAAATCAAGGTAGTACTGATCTCAAAGCTTTCTCCCTGATGAATAGCTTTCATAATACCAGAAGATGCTATTCAGGATGCTGGGGAAGAAGTGGCAGCAACAGTTTTATACAGTGGTAAACCTGCAACCTACAATAATGACTGGCATAGCAAGTTATGGTGTAATAGTGGCACAAATCTTATCGGAATAACCAACCACGTTCTGATTGGATTTAATGATTACTTCAAAGGAGAAAGCTCATGCCTAGTACATCTGGCCAAAAATTCATGGCTTGAGAGTTCACAGGCACTGGGGATAAAACTATCACTATATTTTATGACTGCAAATAATATCAAACTGCCCTCAAAACAGATATATCTCCATCCACAAATTACTACAGCTTTCAAGGCTAATCAGAGAAGGATCTTCATACAGTGAGTGACAGTTTATACAAAGACAAACAACTGATCAAAGTGCAGAGAACAAGTGTCTGTGGACTGTTTAGTCATACAGAATATGTCTATATTATAGCTTCTCCACGCAAAGCTGAGAAAACATCAAGGAAGACAAGGTAAAATGACTTAAGAACAAGTGGTCAAAGATAAATGACACAACTGGGCTGAAGAACTCAGCAGCTGTGGCTGCCTGCACAAGACCTTACAAGAACAATCCGGTCAACATTCCAGCTTGGATAGCAGGGGCACATGAACCACTAGTGCCTAGCCAAGAAGCTATTGACAGTGAATGGCTGCTAGGGGAAGGGGAGTCAGTTTTCTTTAGAGATATGCTCTGGGTAAGTTGACCATGCTGCACTGGGTAGTCCCATGTTTATGAGTATATAGGCAGCCCTATTAGACTCAGCAGATAGTTAAAATAAAATAAAAAACTGAGAAGAGTTGGAGGGGATAGATAAAGATGTGAACAAAACACATTGCATGCTTATATAAGATTCTCAAAGAATCAATAAAAAACATGTTACTTAACATGAATTAAAGTAATTAATTTTTTAAAATAAGATCTTACCTAGTAAAACGCTATGATAAGATCAGAGAACACAGTTTAAATCTCTGCAAATCTGAAGATTATTTTATGCAAAGGTCATGTTGCACAGAAAAATACACTTGCCCTCTAACATTAATGTATGAAACTGATATCTGCACAGGAGAGAACTTCAAAAAAAATGAAATCAAAGCATTGCTAGAACAGGAAGTTCTTAGGGATGCTCTGCCTCCATTGCACACTATTGTAGGCTTAGCTCACAATGATTCAAGTTAGATTAAACAACGATTGCTATGAGTACACCTAAACATGTCCTCTTACTCTTACTCTAACAGAAACACCTTCTGCAAGTAAATTACAATGTACATTTAATCTTATGTCTTAATTATGACTTCTATAAGCAGAGATGCCTTTCATGACAGGGGAAAAAAGACGTCTGTGGAGTCAGTTACCTACAGTCTAACTCAAGTGTCCATCCAAACCATCAACAGCCAAAACAGTCCTGAAAGAGTAGGTGACCTGAGGAGAAGCCTCTCAGACCATAGCCTGCCATGTTAGGACAGGCTTTCCTGAGTTGGAAGTGTGTTGATGAGCAAAGTCGTGATCTTTGCAACAAAAAAGTGATAAGTGCTTTTGTCCCTGTGTGTCACAATATAAAACACTACTGTTCTCATACTCACAGCCACCATGTCAAAGTTGCCCCAGCCAAAAATGGAAGCAGAGCTCACTGCTAAAAAATGGCAGGAGCACAACACATGACTCTGGGAACTGAGGAAACAAATTTAACTTTTAAGACTTAACCTCACATGTGGAGACAGCTCAGGAGGTAAAAGCATTTGCTGCACGAGTGTGAGGGTCTGAGTCTGGAGCCCTAGCACCCATATAAAAAGCCAGGGGTGGGAGCTCAAGCTCTAACCTCAGCCCTGGGATAAGGGAAGAGACAGCAGGATGGCTCTGGCTTGCTGACCAGCACCCACAGCTCCAGACTCAGTGACAGGCCTTGTCTCAGAAAATAAGGCAGAGTAATAGAGGAGGACACCCATCAGGGTCATCCCCCTGCTGTCTGGGAAGCTGAGTAAGTAGGACACATCTATTTCATAATACACTCTGCTAGAACTCCAGCTTATTGCTAGTTTTCCTTAAACCGATCAAGTATAAATCTTATCACCATAACCAAACTGTACCGAAAAGATTTATTAAGACTGGAAGTAGAGGAGCCGGATGGTGAAAAGCCATACCTTCCAAAATGAGAATACTGCTAAGTAGCATTTATGAAGTAAGAATGATGAAAGCTGTCAGGCACTGGTTAGACTTAGTCAATCAATCAAATGTCTTCTCAATTTTTTAATTTTGAGAGCTGTAATGATGATAATGAACTTTTTTTTTTTCCTTTTATGAGACAGGATCTCTCTATGTAATAGTCCTAGCTATCCTGGAATTTATTATGTAGACAAGGTTCGACTCAAACTCAGAGAGATCCGCCTGCCTCTATCTCCAAGTGCTGGGATTAAAGGCATATGCTACCATGCCAGGGTGATGATAATGAATTTTAAAAATTGTAAGTTTCTACATTAAAATACATGTGGCTACAGGAGTAATTCTTCCCTGACTCCAGTATGTAATTAGGACTGGGAAGTTGGTTACATCCTTAGGAAAATGTGCAGTAATTTTCCTGGCCTAACAACTGACAATGAAAACTATATAAGGTATATTTTATGAAAAATCTCATGTCACCCTTTAAACATGCACATACAAAAAAAATTTCCTTACAGAAAGTCACTATTAATTTCTTGCTGCTTCTACTGATGTTTTCATCACTAGTTCCAATGAAGAAATTATTTAGCTTAAGTTCCTAATTTAAAAACTTCAACATCAAAGGAAGAGTAAAAGATTCTATTCAAAAAATTTTTAAATGAAACAAATCTTTACTAACTTCCATGCACGAAAAAGATTCATTCTTAGCCAAAATCAAAGAAAAGAAAAGAAATTTTTAATTTCTGGGCAATGAATAAAAAAAGAAGCAAACAAGCAGAGAACAAAAAGAAAAGGGAAGCAAAAATGTAAAGAAGCAAAATATACAACAAGGATTTGAAGAGAATCAGAAAAGGGAACAGTAAAGTTAAACCATGGGGAAGAGCATGGTGACTGCAGCAAACAGATCCTTTCCTCCTCATATCCCCTGTTCACTATAAGCAGCTTCACAGAACAAAAAGAATATGGGCTTTGGAACCAGAGAGCAGGGTTTCAGACTTGCCACTGCCTGGTGCATACTCAGCACAACCAGGTTTCCTGTAGAATATGAACAAATTATTGTCTCTGGGAAAGATAAGCTACGAAGAGCTAGACAAGGCACTGACTGAAGCTGCTGCAGTAATTAATGCAAGTGCAGTCCCACCAAGCCTGCAGTCCTAACAATGCAAGGAAAGTTCATATACTGCAACGGACATAATCTTCCATTTATGTAAAAAACGGACGATGAAAACCACTTCTGTGAGTGATTTGTTAGCTCAATAATTGAAGCATTATAGTCAATAATTGAAGGATTATAGATTCAAGGTAATACCTATGAAGTCACTCCTGCGCAGTGACAGGAAGGAAAGGATGCACGCATGGCAAGACTTTCACTGGATCCTGGAAACCTAAGCACATGTGTTAACAAGCTAGGAGAAGCCCAGCTGCTTTTCCATCTTAGGACCCTAAGTTACACCCAACCATAGCAGTGGCTCTTGGTGTCAGGATCCCAGTGAGGAATGACAAGGTCAATCTCTATCAGCAACCTTAACAAGGTTTGATCATCCAACCTAACCACTTTGTGTATGGTGTGTGTGCGTGCATGCGTGTACACGTGAACATGTAAGTGTTGCACGTTCGTGTATGCAGGTGCAGAAAGTGTACAATGACACATGCACAGGGGCAAGAATATGATGTGGAGACTGAAGGGCAAGCACAGTTTGGAGTTGTTCAGGTACCATCCGCCTGGTTTTTGAGATAGGCTCTCTCACTGGCCTGAACTTGCAATGCAGATTCAGCGAGGCTGGCAGGACAGGAAGCCCCAGGGATCCACCTATATCCATCCACCTTCCCTGAGCTTGGTTTACTGGCACATACTACCATGCCAGGTTTTTCCGATGAGTGCTGGGAATCAACACCTAGGCATCCAGGCTTAAACAGCAAGCATTTTTAAGGACTGAACTGTCTATCTATCCATGGAGAAGCAGAATATATATATATATATTAAAAAAAAAAAAAGAACTCCCAGCACTCAGGAGGCAGAGGTAGGAGGATCTGTGAGTTCAAGCCCAGCCTAGTCTACAGAGTGAGTCCAGGACAGCCAGAGCTACATAGAGAAACCCTGTCTCCAAACATCAAAAGTTAGAAGTATGTATGTTACATGAACATGTTTTAGTAATGGAGTCAGAATGTGATGTATTTTACAAGTAAGTCTTTTCATAGCAAAGAATGTAAAGTTTACATATAATACAAATTCTTTGTGAGACTGATACTTTACAATATTTATCATATGATAAACAGCAATCTGAATATAAATCTTAGAAACAGTCATGGGTATACCATGGATAGGCATACCACATAGATAGCATAATCACTGTAGATATTCAAATGGAAACTGGCTTACAGTAGCAGATTTCACATAGTTTTCCACAATTATTAATGAAACTCATCTCATCTTCCCACATAACCAGACATTATGTTTTATACGTAGCATATATATTCTCCTCCATATCCTCCCCAAACCCTATTTCCCCAAAAAGCTAGCATGCTTTTACCCATAGACCCTTTCTGCATTCATGTTATACTCTCTCTCTTCCTCTCATTCGATGTCTCTCTCTCTCTCTACCTCCCTCCCTCCCTTACGATCAATTATCACGTTTCATAACTTGTACCCTCCCTCAACAAAATGCACATGAATACATGCACATACACCTGTATAAATTAATACTTATGGAGGAAGATACTCACTGGGTAAAAACACCTGCCACCAAATCCAACAGCCCGCGTTCAATTCCCAGAACCCATATGATAGAAGGAGAGAGTGACCTCCCCAATTAACCAGATATCATCAGATGCCAGAGAATGAGTGTCCCACTGTGCTTCAGAGACTGAGGATTCTATTAGACACTAGAAAGCAGGGATCCTCCTGGGATCCAGAAAGCCAAGGTTCTAATGGACAAAAGAGTGATGGGCCTCCTGGGCATTGGAGAAAAAGAGTCCCTCTGGGTACCAATGAGCAAAGAAACTACATAAGATAGCACATAAGTGCCAGCCTGAATGGACACAGTTGAATGTGGAAAATAGCTCTAAAGAGGCAATCAGAAGTTACACAGTTCTGTTTGGAAAACTAAGATAAAAACAACAGAGCTCAGAAGTCTACAGAAAAACTTTCAAATTCTCTCCAGCTGCAGCTAAGAACATTAAGCATCAGAAAAGTAATGTGACAAAAGGCAGTTAACAAATGTCTCAGTGGTGTGGCGGAAGGTGGGGTGCACATTATTTCTTTGGCGTGAGCTCTGTAAATAAAATGTGGGCAGTAGAAACAGAAACAGAGCATCCTACAAAGCGAGTCCAGGACAGCCAACGCTACACAAAGAAACCCTGTCTTGGGGAGGGGGGGGGGGGGAGATGAAGGCAGAGTGAATCTCCAGTGAATCTGCACTGAGCCAAACTTTTCATTGAGAAGCCATCCTTCATCAACCTGGCGTGGAAAAGAGAGGCTTCTTCCTACAGAAACTGTACCTCTACTCAACTCCAGGGAAGTTCAATGTTGAATACCATTCATTTTTTAATTACCTTCTATTTTTCAGAGAAGTTTTAGGTCCACAGTTAAACTGAGCAAAGCAGAGTGCTTCCAGCACCCACTGCCAACACCCAACACAGAGTGTCTCAGCAGGTTTGTTCATTGACAGCCATCTGGGTTCACAGCTAATAGTAATGCTTGATGATTTGAGTGGCTACATAATGACACGCATTCACCATCACAATATCACACCAAAGCTATCACTGCCCCAAATACCTTCCGGGTTCTGCTTACTTAACTGTCACCTACACGTCTAACTACTAATAACCACTGCTTCCTTTACTGCTTCTATAGTTGCTCTCTTTTAGATGCCACACAGTATATCCCATAGTATGTGGCTTTTAAATATTAAAATTATTTTAATAAGATTAAAGGTTATCTTGTTTTACTATGCAAATCTAAAAGTCCCTCCATGTTTTTTCATGACTTTATTGCTCTTTTTTTCAGTGTTTTACAGAAAATTTAAAATAAAAAACTTAAGAAACTATGAGCAAATTCACTCATACACACACACATACACACACACATATATCCTAGTCAGTGTGAATCCAAGGACAAAATTTATTATTTTTATCCTACTATAAACGTCTTCATAAAAATGCTCAATAAATGTTCACTGAATATCATACCAAAATTTTAGTTCAAAACTGCATCTTCTGATCCACAATTACCTTTTATTGTTTCCTCTACAACTTCTACCACACGATCTATCTGCTGAACCTAGAAAGAGAGACAGAAAAGAAGTCAGAGAGGAAACTGCATCCACATGCCTGCTGGAGTCAATGTATATTTTCTAAGAATACTGGTATAAGTTTTACATGATTTATTTAATATTCCATATTAAGTAATATTTAAATGTAAATAAAATTTAAATTAAGCAATACATACATACACACACACAAAAATAGATTAAATAAAGATATAAGCATTGGTAAAGGCTTAACTTAAATTATATACATAAGATACATGCAGTTTTATGTAAATAGATAGGTAGGTAGATAGAGAACCATCTA
This sequence comes from Psammomys obesus, assembly GCF_907164565.1. NCBI lineage: Eukaryota > Metazoa > Chordata > Mammalia > Rodentia > Muridae > Psammomys > Psammomys obesus. The sequence goes on from NW_026594462.1 coordinate 2,519,323, forward strand.
TGTAGGTTTTACTTGATTTACCTAATTAAATACATACATTAGATAGGTAACAGAGAATAGGTAGCTAGGTAGGTACATACATAGATAGATAGATAGATAGATAGATAGATAGATAGATAGATAGATAGATAGATA
>NW_026594462.1:2519467-2520853 GCF_907164565.1 Psammomys obesus
ATAGATAGATAGATAGATAGATAGATAGATAGATAGATAGATAGATAAGATAGATAGAAGATAACAAAAATAATCTGTGTGACTGTCTTGTAAAATAGTGAAGTGTATCATCCAATGGTGAGTAAAATCACACAGTATGACACAATCCGCTGGGAGCTGTGTTTTTCTATTGCATCACTGTTACTAGAGCTTGAAACATTACCCTAAAAGAAGGAAAAAGGCTCATAAAATTCAAAAAATTTCTAAGATTCATGAGAATCCTAATCCAAGTAAACAGCTGCTGGAAAGATGGGGTTTGCTTTAAGTTGTGACTTTAGTGAGTTGTTCCCTGCACTGAGGTTGGATTTTTCAATGAGGATGCACCCTGCTTTGTTAAGTAACCCCTATAATAAAATAATAAGCTCACAAGTGTGGTAAGGCTATAACTGGGTTGAATTATATATTTGATCTATTGCCAGAGTCTTAATTGGTTGAATAGACATTTGCTCTTGTCTCCCATGAAAAAGCCAGGCAACAGCTATCCACATAAACTCAACACAGGCTGAAACATAAATTTAATTTTAATTAAAATATGTCTCTTCCTACAAAGCTTCAAGTTACAGGGCATAAAATGGCAGATTACACAACAGAATATGCTAACACTAAATGGATACATGGGAAATTTGTGCTTTATTATTTCAATTTTAACACCCTTTCAGTGAATTAGTACTGAATGCTGAGTAGCATATTCAGACCTGGGGTGCCCAAGGTCAATAATAAACGTCGTTTTCCAAATACAAGTGACCAAGAATGAATTGCTGGAGTGCCACAAAAGCACAGAGAAAGATAATAAAATGAAGTGATGGACCAAAAGTGTCTCTTGAATGAAAAGACACTAAGAAAACTGAGGGAACACAAAGGAATTTAGAATGAAATGAAGACAGTAAAATAAATAAAATCATGATCTCAGAAGTTAGAAAAGTTATCTGAAATAGCTCAAGGCTGATTCTTTTTTTAAAAAAAATGCTTCAAGTGTCATTGTTCTATACAAAAGTGGTCAGGGGAAGGGCTCAGGAAATTAAAGCAAGGCAAAACAGAACAGTAAGATGGAACTAAGGTAATCCACACCACACCTCTCTCCACCCCAAGAAAAGGTCTTACCGTGTAACTCCAGCTGGTCTGAACTTGTAAACAGGACTAACCTCAAACTCAGACACCTGCCTGCCTCTGCTGTCAGTCTGCTGAGATTAAAAGCACATCCCACCATACCTGGCTCACCTTCTATTGCTAAAGCACAAATAAAATAACATACTATGAAAAATAGATACTATGAAAAATAGATACTAAGATTCTTTCTGGAGTGTGTGTGTGTGTGTGTGTGTGTGTGTGTGTGTGTGTGTGTGTGTG
>NW_026594462.1:2520863-2582721 GCF_907164565.1 Psammomys obesus
TGTGTGTGTGTGTGTGTGTGTGTGTGTGTGTGTGTGTGTGTGTGTGTTTTCTCTGTGGTCATTTTCATTTTTACAATCCGTAGGAGAGGTAAAAATCAAGATGCCAGTGTACGTGTATACATCATCTAAGCATCTAGTCTACTGTGCTCATCTCCCAGCTGACCAGTATCCTGTTCACCAAAGGGCCCATATGCATTTATCTATGCCCTAATGATAAAAGAACAGCACTATCATACCACAGTGATGTGATAGACCTAAACTGGGGTGAGAAGAACCTTTTACATGGGATGTGTTAGAAATACATACGAGCAGAGGTGCCTCAGAGGTTAAGAACACTGGCTGTTCTTCCAAAGGTCCTGAGTTCAATTCTCAGCAACCACCTGTTGACTCACAACCATCTAAAATGAGATCTGGTGACCTCTTCTCACATGCAGCCAGAATGCGGTATAAATAATAAATGAATCTTTAAAAAAAAAAAATACATATGGAGGCTCAGAAAAAATATTTCTTTGACCTCAATGTCTCACACACAAAAATAAAGAGGTGTACAACCGAGCCGTGCACTGCCTCTGCTGCTCTCAGGTTGGATCAGCCTATGTTGACAATACAGACCATGCAGGCCGTGATGAGCGCCTTGTAACTGCAGTGGTAACAAGCCACAAGGAAAGAAACAGATAATGTAACAACAACAACTCATGTACTTCAGCCTAGGTCTGAGTAACTATTTCTTAACAATATAAATGCAAGGAGAAAAGGGTGATAAATAAATGTATAAAAAAAGAACAAATAATTAAAAAAAAAAAAAACAAAGAGGTTGAGAACATAAAAGCCAAAATGTAAGTGGTTCGGTGTCTTCTGGAAGGGCCAACAAACGCAACTTGGGCACCAAACCAGAAGTATGCACTTTGCTACCAGAAGGTAGGTGTGCCAGCAGTCTCTGGGCGGAAAAGGATGAAGTGCAAGGGTCTTGAGTAAGTGAGCGAGTGAGTACGGAACTTACTCCATGTCACAGTATCTCTCTGGTACTGGCAAGAGTTTGGGAGAAAGAGGTTGTCTCTGTAATAAGTATCACTGTTCTTTCAGCTGGGCTGCCAGCACCAGGACAGGTGGCAGAGGGAAGCTCAGGGCTCCTACAGGCAAGTCAGGCAGCAGCAGAGGCCTGACCTGATGCAGACAAATTGGGAGGCTGCTTCAGGAGCAGCCAGCAGCTTGTTCCTGCAGACTGACACTACAGCAGGCAGTGAGAAGCAGCAGAAGCTATGGTAGCCCAGAGAGCTCTACCAGTGACTACAGCAGTTCTGCAGACTGCCTGGCCAGCAGTCAATGGGTGCAGCAAAGAATTCTTCAGGGAGGAAGGGAGACCCTTCTTTACTGAGGGCTACAGCTCAGAATAAATGGCCAGTCTCAGACTTGTTTCTCGGGAAGTAGATGGTGCTCACCATTTTATTTCATGTGAAATGGGGATTGTACAAACCTTGGACAGTGGGGAGGGGCTTTAAGGATGAATGTGACTTAGGGCTCTGGCAATGCTCTATTTACATGGGGAAAGATAACAGGTGACAAGCTCATGTGACTGACCACCTGTGGCCACCTGGGGGTTGTGCCATGTGTTACTTAGACAGGCAGGAAACAAGAGCAGAGCTTTGTCCCACACCTTCTATTCTCAGAATGAAAATTTAAATCTCAAATTTGAGATTTCCAGAGTTTGAACATACTCTATCTTGCTAATCACATGCCAATTCTCCTGGAAGCACAGCCCATGAGCTCCACAATATAGACTTTCATAAAACCCAGGACCTATTAAAGAACAGGACAGGGTTATGGAAGGAGGGTACTAGCAGGATTAATATGATCAAAGTATATCATATTCAAGTAAGAAAATGTCACAATGAAATTCATTATTTTGGAGAATAGGACTTTAATTATAAACCTGAGAAAATTGGAGGCAAAGAGAAAATAGGAGAGGACTGGGGAAGGGGAAAGAGATGGGAGAGGAAAAGAGGGAGGGAGGGAAAGAAGGAAGGGAGAGGGAAAGAGAGGAGGAAGAGAGGGAAAGATGGGAAACAAGACTGGAATGGAAATAAAATAAATGATGAAAAAAATGTAAAAGTGAATTGAAGCAGTGACAAGTTCATGCAGCATGTAATCGAAGGTCTGAAAATTCAGAAATGAGAATAAAATCAGTATGCTTCCAAAAAAAGAAAAAAGAAAAAAAAAAAGACTAGAATGTAAATCCCATTGAATCAAAGATGAGGAGGAAGCATGACAAGCAGAGCAGGCAGAGGGCACACGAGATGCAAATTCATCCCCTGGCCTCCATGTTTTTCAATAAAGTAAAGGGTCACCTACTAATAGTAAGAAAGATAAGATGATAAGAATGAAGGAAGAGAAAGAACATGTGAACATGTAAAAATTCTCAGTTGAAATTGGAGATTATTTCTTATAGAGACTTCACAAGCAGATGAAGTTTTCTCAAGGGAAAGTGACTGACTCAAGGTTTATTCACTCCACCCTCAGTCAGTTGGCATGCGCCAAGTGTCTAACACACGCCACAATGAACCAAAGGAATGGAGATGATACTGCATGGAGAGATTTGTGGCACAGACTAGAAAGAAATGGAAGAAAATAGTTGACTATGCATTGGAGCTCAGATGAAGCCTGAAAAACTCATGAATAAGTAGAGCCCATGTGTAGGGGAAAGGAGGGAGAGAAGGAAAAATATAAGAGGTTTTAATTAGTGTGGGCTCAGCTATTCAGTACCTGTGAAGAAAAGTGAGGGCCAGTATCTGCTTATAGAAACAGGGTGCTGAAACAGCATTCAGGTGATTCCCACTGGAGCTGACACAGAAGGAAGTGCAAGTTTGGGTAAGTGTAAGTCACAACATACAGTGACTTGGATTGCCTGGGATTTGGACAGAAGTAATTGGCTAAATTGCGTACAGTATATAGATGAATAACCAAGGTACTGGTTGAGAACAGCAGATAGTGAACACAATGAGAAAGATATAAAATAACTCAGTGCTGTAGCCAGAACAATAATATTTTCTTATATGCTTAGAAATAGAAAGGTTCAGCCAGAAGCTACCATTTCACAAAGGAGCAGAAGAGTGTAGCATATTGAACACCCAGTACAAAGTCGAGAAGCTAAACTATGAACCCTAGTAAGGAAAACAGAACCATAAGCCCATGAGAACCTTGGATTAATGGGGGGGTTGAGGCAGATTAGAAGGATGCATATCTCTCTGGGACACTGAGGCAAGAATTAAGCATTGTTAAAGTATTGTTGGCTACTTTTAAATTAATGTTAATATGTTAAGCATCTCTTATAGAACCTGCTCCGTGTTTGTTTTTCCTTTAAGCTAAGATAATGGAGGCCTCCACACTAATAAACAAGTTAGATCCTTCCCTTTTGCCTTGACTGCATTGAGCCAAGCAGCCAGCATGACCACTAACTATTGAGAACACTGAGGCCTTAAAGATAATACACAGCAACCACATCTGCTTAATACCAAAGCACAACTCCAGCTCCAGAGGGCATAGCCCCGGACATGACTGTTTCAACCAACTCACACTAAACCTCTCCCCATCAAAAGGTTCAAATCTAGCAACCACTTTCACCTAGCATATCCCGTGCTGGTCCAGCGGAAGGTCTGTGATTGGTATAAACACAGACGTTAATTTCTGTGAATGACTGAGCCATGGCTGTACAAATACCCATGCCCTATCACTTCAGGATATATAAGCAGCTTACCCTTCATGATGGTCAGGAAGCTCCCATTGTGCTGCTCCCAGATACATTAGCCTTAATGAAAGGCTTCTTCCACTATGTTTTTTGTCTACTTTTATCTTTATCATCCACAGACAGAGCGGTAGTGTGGAGCCTCAGCAAAGTACCAACTATCACCCTCATGGCAGCAGGAGTAACAGCAATGGGAAAAGAGCTGAAGAGCTATAGAAAGTGACCAAAGCAGTAACCAGAAAGAATCAAGGAGAGAGAGAGAGAGAGAGAGAGAGAGAGAGAGAGAGAGAATGAGAATGAGAATGAAAATAAAAACTACCAAAGGAGAGAGAAGGCAAGAAAAAGCAGCAAGCCAAGATGGAAGAAGGACAGAGAGAGCAATGTTCTGACCTCCACCAGTAAAAAAAGTTCCAAGGAGCTGCCAAGCCTTAAAGACCTGAGAGTTTTAACACTAGCCACCAGAGAAGTGAAACAGTCGTCCACACAGGGCTGTGGGTCCCAGCATATGGAGCCTGTTTGATAGCCATGATACAAGCAGTGACACCTGCTGCTGCTTGGAATACAGTGTGACATTCCCTCAAAGGGTTGAACATAGTTGTATAATCCAGTATAATCTAATCAACAGAGTGAAACCTACACACACCAATAAACTGTGCAACATTCATAATGTCCAAAGGGTGTGAAATCAAATATCCACCAACTGTTAATGGAACATTAAGTCATAAAAAGGATAGAAGAAATGAAACATATGACATAACTATACAGAGTGAGAAATCTGGGTGATCCTTGTACCATACAAACCCGTTAGATGAAATGTCCACAACAGAAAACATCAGGGGGCAGCAAGTCAGTGACTGCCCATGGCTGAGCCGAAGGAGAAACAGGCAGATGCAGTAGGAGCCCGGTGTTTCTTCCAGGAGTAAAGAGTGTTCAGTGTCTGTGGAGATGGTCTCACACTCTGAATAAACTACAAACCACAGGACTACACACTGCAATTGGAAGCATTGTGTGCTGCATGACTTGTATCTCAAAAAAAATTATATCTAAAAATAAAAAAGATGAAATTTGCCAAATGTTCTACTCTGAAGGTCATTAAAGAAAAAAAATAACAACTGAGGAAAGCATACAGATCACTAGGCAACTGGACATCAGGGGACTCTTGAGTCCCTAAAAGACAAAAGGCCACAAAGAAATGTGCATGAAAACAGAAAAAGAAAATTATTTTCACCTGATTACAAACAGGCAGCAATGAAGTCCTCATGTAATCTGGGAAAACTATTGTGTCCACTTACAGGGTTAAGGACAGTGAAGAAAAGAAGGAGGAAAAGTAGAGAGAAAGAGGGACCACAACAACAAGCAGAAGTGAGAAGGGAAAGAAGTTAAGCCAAAATCAGTACAGTGTGGGAGGGGACAGAGAAAATACCATAAACAAAAACAGAGCCAAACTCCCCTCGAAGAGGCCACAATAGACTGAATTTTCATTGGGAGAAGAGGAAAGCTATTCTCAGCACCATAAATTGCAGCCCTGTATACACAAAAGCTTATTCAACAGCATATAATTCAAATAAAATAAATAAAACAGTATCTTATGCCCTTTGGGAACTTGATTATAAATATAGAGGGGAAAAATACTGCAGCATGTTCCCTTACTAACTCCATATGTTCTCAACAAGAAAGAAAGGTGTTGGTGAGCAAACAATTCATAAATAACATTAATGAGTCATCCTGATGAAGGACTTTCAAAGAGCCCATAAAAATATTTTTTTTCCTGCTCTAAGAAAACACTTCAGATTCATAACTAAACATGCAGAGAGGAAACAAAGCAACATTCTGGCACCTAAAGCAAATGAAAATGCTGTTCTCACATCTCCCAACTGTTGAGAGTAGAACTTTCCGCAGGGGTGGAGACATTCACAGCTGCGCAGTCCACAGCGTCGGGTACCAACCACCTGTGGTCACTACATACGCAGCAGAAACCTTGAAGGCTTAATTTCAGCCTGAAGTGAAGGAGCCATATGGACGCGGCAGGTTTAAGGAATTGGAAGTCAGCGGTCCACTGTGCAGGTCAGCTGTTAGAGGCCAATCAACACCTCAAAGACAACTGGCCACTTGGGCTAGAAAGGAAGTCCACACACCTGTGTCCCCAAGGGACCAGGTGGAAGGCACACCACTGTCAGAGGTCCTGCGCCGGCATGCGTTTAGGGTATCTTTTTCCTAGACAGCCAACTAGAGAAGTCAGTGGGTAGAAGATAAAGCCAACATTGTTTAATAATTCTATGATTTCTGGTTGCATGCTAGTCAATACTTGATCCCTAAAAGGATCAAGCTCAGGACATTAGGATTGGCAGCAAGCACCCCTATCCACTGGGCCAACTCACCTGCCCTTATATAAAATAATGTTTTATTTTCAAGATAATTCAAAATAATTATTTTAAGGAAAAAACCTGAGCAGATCTTGAGTAGAATGGTGGGAAGAAAAAATAACCACCTTGTGGCAACTGTACTCTCAAGGAAGCTTTTCACACATTTTCCACTGTGACTCCTTTTAGCCTAAAAAATTTTTATCTAAATCTGAGGATAAAGATACCTTACCAGGCGAGAGAGGGAGACAAGTCCCAATGAGACCTGATAGGCTAGGGTCAAATAGAAGGGGAGGAGGACGTCCCCTATCAGTGGACTAGGGGAGGGGCATAGGAGGAGAAGAGGAAGGGAGAATGGGACTGGAAGGAGACGAGGGAAGGAGCCACAGCCAGAATACAAATTGAATAAACTGTAATAAATGATAATAATAATAAATTTTAAAAGATACATTATAAAATAGGCATGTAAATCAAATATTTGCTGATAATAAATCATAAAGAAATTTATTATAAAATACTTCACCAGTATATAATTTTACCATTTATTTAAATAACAGAAAATTTGGATACTAATGAGATAGAAGGGCTTGCTCCTCTAAAACCACACAATCCAAAGATATACTGATTCGACAGATACTGAAAAATGACAGTAGGAAAATGACAAGTCTTTTTGTTTTCCGTAATTCAACTATTACATTTCTAGGGGAGCAGAAAGCTTGGTATGTACAGCAAGAGCAAAGCAGTTCACAACATGCATAGTTCAAAATCACTGTAGTTCACAGCATGCACAGTGAGGAATCTGAGCTGAGGCACTTCGGGCAGAGGCTTGTGGGCTGTGGGGCTGTAGGACCTGACAGCACGCTCAGCACAAAGTGCACAGCCGCGTCCAGGAACAATGCTATGGTGAAGTCACGTGACACAACACAGGCAAACCCTGCCAGAAACACTGCAGATTAGCGACTCTGAGACTTGAATCTATTTTTAGTTGTTGGACATTCAAAAATGTTTCTCAGTTGCCAAATGTTCCCTGACCCTTCCCATCCCGTTCATTTGTATGACTCTGGGGTCATGACCCACAGTAATTTTGTGAACTAAGCAGACAGTCTCTGGACTTCTCAGATCTGACTGCCCAACAGTTAAACACTAAGAACAAAACTAAAAAAAAAAAAAAAAAGGAAGGAAGGAAGGAAGGAAGGAAGGAAGGAAGGAAGGAAGGAAGTCAAAATAGTCAATGACCATTTAATGAGAACATTTTTGTGTGCATGAGTGGAAAAAGCTGGAGAAACACACAAGTTTCTAAAGTAATAAAAAAAAAGTTTGTCCTGGTGTGAATAATTATATTGGAGCTATGGGCTTTCTGGAAGAAGAAAAAAAAAAATCACTGAAGTGTACAATCACATGTCTAAACCTAAAATCCTAACCCTGTGCTACGACAGACACAGTGACAGGCACACATCATGGTGCACTGAAGCTGAGACCTAGAGGTGAAGAGAACACAAGAAGAGCATTCAAGAAACACATTTATGTACTGGGAGGACAGGCAGGAAGCTCAGGAAGGTGGGAAATGTGAGATTATCTGGAGAACAATGACAGTAGACAAAGATCAGGCCATTACAAGGCGTAAACCCCATAACGTAGCTTTTTACAGTGCTAGTTTCTTAGTGAGAGAACCTACAATATGGGGTGTGTGTGTGTGTGTGTGTGTGTGTCTCTGTTGGTCTGTCTGTGTATCTGTGTGTGTTGAGGTGAAAAGTTACACATACAGGACAAAGTTTCAGAGGAGATAAAGACTGTTGGGAAAAGTCCTAAGTTAACCAGAAAGCGGGAGTAAACTGAGGTAAGAACAGGACATGACATTCTATTTCACTATCTTACCCCTATGATGCTCAGTCCTTTGAGGTAGTCCTGACGAGGCTGGGCTTGGGGAACACAGCCAGCTAGGACAACCTTCTTATTCTCCTCTTGAGCTTTTCTGTAACAGTGAAGAAATTAATTGTGAGTTCTATTGCTCACCGACACAGCATTAGAAATTGGAACTTAGTGCCCCTAAGTTCTCTGTCTAGCATAAACCCGATTTCCTGGCAATGGGCTAAAGCACTTATACACTATATGCCCATGTCCCATATCACACTAATGATGTGTCTTATTAGTGCTTTTCATTATCAAAGCAGCAAACAAAAAAATCATGCAAAACTCAAAACATTCATATAAAACATCTGTAAAAATCTCTTTTCCAGATAGATGGGCTAAGCCTTCAAACAAGTCATATGTTTAAAATATTAATAAAAATGCATATAAAACCTCATATATTCTTTCTTTACCTTTGACTAATAGAAAAATAAAGTATAGCTCAAAACAATTCTAACAGAAAAGAATAGAACGTAAAATATCTCAAACCACTGAAATTCCCAAACTCGCGGGCCACCCCTTCTCCCTAGACAACCTATGGTTATCGGACTCTTGTGTTTAATATTCTCCTTCTAACAGCAAGCATGACTGAATGATGCATGCATCCACATATATGCATAGATGTACATATCTGTATACATATTTACGTACAGTCTTGAATATTTGAGAAAATATTACAAAAAACCTTGAAGTGAAATCTATATTGCATAGCATAATGTTAAAATTTGAATCTAAAATGACAAAGAATGATGAGTTAAAAGCCAGCTCCCCCTGCAAGATCTGAAGTTGGGAACCCAGTAAGTAAGATCAATTAGTGAAGATTGACTTCATCAATGAGTTCCTCCATTACTTAATTCCATTAGACAGGCTATGTGTAAGTGATGGAAGTCTAGGAAGCAGGACCAGCTGGAGGAAGTACACCCTTGAGAAGTGTACCTTGCTCCTGGACCTTCCCCACATCGCTTCCATTTTCTTCCTCTTCCTCCCTTTCTGGCTGCCAAGATGTGAGCAGTTTTGCTCTACCATGATGTTCTGCACTGCCGCCCACAGGCCATTCACAGAATCATCTGGCAGTGCAATTCAACATAAACTTCCTTCCTATACACTAATTTCCTCTACTTTTTTTTCACAGATATAAAAGCTGACAAATGCACATAAGTTCTAAATAGAAACACAGGCTCGAATGCATATTTGGCTACTTTACGAAGCATTTCATTACTGAAGAGTGAATGGGCATATCTGTATGTGAGCATCACTCATTCCTTCAGTGCTTTCAGCAACACTGAATTTATGCTAATAAGAGCAGACTCACATGTCTATGCCCACCAACTCCTAGAATCAGCTATAAACTTTGCTCATTTTAAAATTTAAATGTCTCCAACTCTTTTTCAAGAATATCAATTTAGAAGTTTGTTACCACTCTTTTTAAAATATTTTTATTTTATTTATTTTTATTAATTACAGTTTATTCACTTTGTATCCCACCTGTATCTCCCTCTCTCTTCCCTCCCAATCCCACTCTCCCTCCCTCTTCTCTACCCATGCCCTGCCACCAGTCCACTTCCCTAAGGTACTCTTCCCCTTCCTTCTGTTCCTAAACTATCAGGTCTCATCAGTACTGGCTGCATTGTCTTCCTCTGTGGCCTGGTAAGGATGCACCCCCCTGAGGGGGAGGTGATCAAAGAGCAGGCCAATCAGTTCATGTCAGAGACAGTCCCTATTCCCATTACTAGGGAACCTACTTGGACACTGAACTGCCATGGGCTACATCTGTGCAGTGGTTCTAGATTATCTCCATGAATGGTCCTTGGTTGGAGTATCAGTCTCAGAAAAGACCCCTGTGACTAGAATTTATGGTTCTGTTGCTCTCCTTGTGGAGCTCCTGTCCTCTCCAGGTCTTGCTATCTCCCCCTACTTTCATAAGATTCCTTGCACTCTGCCCAAAGTTTGGCTATAAGTCTCAGCATCTACTTTGATACTCTGCAGGGTAGAGCCTTTCAGAGGCCCTCTGTGGTAGGCTCCTGTCCTGTTCCCTAATTTCTCCCTCCTCCGATGTCTATCCTCTTTGCCTTTCTGAATGAGGACTGAGCATCTTACCCAGAGCCCTCCTTCTTAATTAGCTATTTTAGGTGTACAAATTTTAGTATGTTTATCCTATATTATGTGTCTAATATCCACTTAGGAGTAAGTATATACTCTGTTTGTCTTTCTGCTTCTGGGATACCTGACTCAAGATGATCTTTTCTAGTTCCCACCATTTGCCTGCAAATTTCATGATTTCCTTGTTTTTAATTGCTGAGTAGTATTCCAAATGTAACACAATTTTTGCATCCATTCCTCAACTGAGGAACATCTGTGTTGTTTCCAGCTTCTGGCTATTACAAATAAAGCTGCTACAAACATGGTTAAGGAATTGTCCTTGTTGTATACTTGGGCATATTTTGGATATATGCCTAGGAATGGTATAGCTGGATCTTGAGGTAACACTATTCCTAATTGTCTGAGAAAGCACTAGGTTGATTTCCAAAGTGGTTGTACAAGTTTACATTCCCACCAGCAATGGAGGAGGGTTCCCCTTTCTCCACATCCTCTCCAGCATGTGTTGTCACTTGAGTTTTTTATCTTAGCCATTCTGGTTGGTGTAAGGTAAAATCTCAGGGTCATTTTGATTTGCATTTCCCTAATGACTAAGGATGTTGAGCATTTCTTTAAGTGTTTCTCTGCTATTTAATAGTCCTCTATTGTTACCACTATTACTGCTCTATTCTTGGGTGCCATAATTTATGCACCAAGCTGGGTTCCTTGCTACCCTAGCAACTAAGAAAGCTAAGGTACTTGCAGCCCAGTCTCTAGACTTGACTTCAGAATATATGTCAAGAAGTGACTTGACTCCATACCCAGCATATATTTATTGTCAGGTTTTGACAACTTTTCTAGGGCACAGGTTCAGAATTGGAAGCCAACAGCAACAAGAAAAAGGCCTGGGACTAGTAGAGCTAGGTCCTTCCAGTAAGAAGTCAGATCAGAAACTTCTGGGAAGTGCAAGATGATTAAATGAACAAATGAGTGGATATATATTTATTATTATTTATTTAATTTTTAGATTTTAATTTAACTGCATTTCTTCATTCTGTTTCCTCTGTCTAGACCCTCCCATATATCCCACCCAACTCTCCTTCAAATTCATAGCCTTCTTTATCCTCCTTAACTTGTATGTAAGTTTTCAGGTCAGACCATTTCACAGTCAGACCATTTCGCACTGGACAACCAACTGGTGTGCTCTTTCTTAGGAAGGACCACCTCTCCCACTCCCAGCTTTACTCAGTTGCTTGTAGTTCTTTTTATAAGGTTGAGGCCTCGTGGGCTTTACCCTGTCCAGTTTGATATGTTCAGTAGCATCATCCTTGTTCATGTTTGGATGGTCACAAGAAGAGCATTTACAGGTATGGCTTCTGGCATTTCTATAAGACATCATCTCACAGCAAACTTGCTGATCCTCTGGCTCTTAAAACCTTTCCAGCCCCTCTTCCACAGTGTTTCCTGAGCCTTAGGTGGGGAAGTATTTTGTAGGTATCCACTTGGACTGCACTGCACAACTTACTCTGCATTTTGATTGGTTGTGCTACCTATAAATTTACATTTCAAGAGCCTCTGTAAATGTTCTGCTTCAGTAATGTCTTAAGAGTCTTTCAATAAATTTTCCCACTTAGAATCCTAAAAACACCTATTAAAAGAATTTTGTCAAAAACACAATCTTGGCTGACTCATATTACATCGAAGAGGCTCGTCAGCCCTCTCTGCCACCTGATTTATATTTTATTGATAAACACTTCACTTAAAAAAATACAATTTTTTGGCGAATGTAAAACTCCTTATCAAATAAAAATACATTCCCATTTTCATTATTAAACTGTACATGACAGTTAACATCCTGCTTTTTGAGAAGCTTCACTATACCATATAGGATCACAACCAAGGATCCAAAAGATCACCAAAAATTATGACCATGTAAGATCACAACCAAGGATCCAAAAGATCACCAGAAATTATGAAAACATCTAGAGCCATAGAGATGGATCAGCAGTTAGGAGCACCTCATCTCTCTTGCTGAAGACCTGAGTTCAATTCCCAGCACCCACATGGAGTCTTGGAACTATCTGTAATTCTAGTTCCAGGACATCTGATACATTCTTCTGACCTCCTTGGTTACCAGGTAGACACATGGTACACATACATACATGCAGGGAAAATAGTCATACACATAAATGATTAAAGAAATCTTTTAAAAAAGTTAAGAAGTGATTCTAAAGGAACACAGAAATGAGGAAGACTCATGCCTACAATCCAACAGACAATGTTAATAAAGGATGATATGAAAAAAAAAAAAAAGCAACTTGGCACCAACCACACAACTCTCAGCCACAGAAAAGAGTTGGGGACTTAAAGAGAAGATCAATGTCCAAACAGGAACATGCTTCATGAAGAAATTTTTATAAGCAAATGTAAGAAAAAAGATGCAGAAAACAAAGGCAATGAAAGATGCAGGAATATGCTACATCAGAGACAATGAGGAGAATATAGAGCCTAAAGACATATCCCAGGACAGAACAGGCTATTTGTAAAGGAATAAGAACAAAAGAATATTAAGAGCGAAGGTTCAGAAGAGGCCTGACTTAGTAACTTACTCAGAACTGTTCCAAGGTGCTGTTGAAGTTGGCTTTACGACATCAAGGCAGGCTAGAAGTCTGAACCAGACCTCAGCCCAGCCATGGCACATTGATGCCACACTTCACATGTGGCCAAAATAACATACAGAAGTTTTGATGCAGATTCTGAAAATGTTCCTGTTCTAAGCATCCCTTATTTACATTCCACTCTTTTTCTTTCATAAGCTTTGTTCACATAAATACAAGGTGAAATTATTTTTTCTTTTGCTATATACCTAACACAGATATTTTAAAAGATTTTACCCTTCAAAATATGAACGCTAAGAGGACCCAGGGTAAGATGATCAATCCTCACTTAGAAAGACAAATGGGATGGACACTGGAAGTTGGAGAAAACAAGTAACAGGACAGGAGCCTACCACAGAGGGCCTCTGAAAGACTCTACCTAGCAGTGTATCAAAGCAGAGGCTAAGACTCATAAACAAACCTTGGGCAGAGTGCAGGGAATCACATGAAAGAAGGGGGAGTTTAGTATGACCTGGAGAGGACAGGAGCTCCACAAGAACCAAGTATGGATATAACCTAGAACCCCTGCTCGGATGTAGCCCATGGTAGCTCAGTATCCAAGTGGCTGCCCTAGTAAGGGGAACAGGGACTATTTCTGACATGAACACAATGGCTGGCTCTTTGACCTCCTCCTCCTCCCATGAGGGAGGAGCAGTCTTGATAGGCCACAGAGGAGGACATGGCAGCCAGTCCTGAAGATACCTGATAAGCTAGGGTCAGATGGAAGGGGAGGAGGACCTTCCCTATCAATGGACTTGGCAGGGAGGAGATGAGGGAGGGAAGGATTTTAAGGGAATGAGAGAGGGGGGCTACAGCTGGGATACAAAGTAAATAACCTGTAATTAATATAAAAAAATAAAAATTATTTTAGAAATGAATGCTGCTAAGAATAATAACGTAAGAAAGTTTAAAATAGTATGAATTACCATGTCTTCATTTCAAGTGGCACTAGAATGTTAATTAAAAATTTAATGAATATAAAGTTAAGTTAATATATTGATTCATATATTCTTGAAACCTAACTCTAAATAAGACTAGTGGCATGCACCTGCATAGACCATTAACTTGAGTGACATGGAAAATAAAAATAAAGCAGCCATTTCCTCTTCAGAATACCAAACATTAGAAATAGTTTGTTCAGAATCTTGAAATTCACAGCAGCATGAAGATAGCTAATGATGACAAAGTATCAGTCCTTTATTTCAAAGCTAAAAACACTTAGGTGTCAAAAAGATGCAAGAATCATATTGGAAACAAGAAAGATCCTGCTTCAAAACAAAGAGGGAAGACAAGAATTGACTACCAAGAGTTGTCCTCTGACCTCCAAATGTGTGTATGCACAAACACACATGCTGCCACATACAAGAATACTCGTGAAAACACATAAAAATAATAAATGTTAAAAATAAAATACAGAAAGGATCTTTCCACAGAGGACCTCTGAAAGACTCTACCCACCAGGATATCCAAGTAGATGCTGAGACTCATAGCCAAACTTTGGGCAGAGTGCAGGAATCCTTATGGAAGAAGAGGGAGATAGAAAGACCTGGAGGGGACAGGAATTCCATAAGGAGAACAACAGAGCCAAAATATACCTGGTCTGAGGGGACCAACTAAGGACCATGCATGGAGAGGACCTAGACTCCCTGTTCAAAGGAAGACCACTGGTTGATCAGTGTCCAAGTGTTTTCCCTAGGAAGGGGGTACAGGGGCCATCTCTGACATGAACTCAGTGGCAGGCTCTTTGATCCCCTCCTACTTGGGGATGCAGCCTGGCCAGGCCACAGAGGAAGATGATACAGCCAGCCTTGATGAGACCTAACAAGCTAGGTTCAGATAGAAGGGGAGGAAGAGGGTGAGACTGGGAGGAGATGTGGGATGGGGCTGCAGTGGGGATACAAAGTGAATAAATTGTAATAAATACATATATAAATAAAATTAAATTTAAAAAATAAAATGCAGACAATTCAATGAGATGAAACAGATATTATAATGACAGACAAATGTAGTATCATTGACCTACATCTGAATATTATGATGGATCCTTAAATCAAATAAGTAAAAATCAAATCCATAAGGGTTACTACAATATTGAAGAGAATTTTCTTAATATATAAGCCACACCGAACTCTCTCCTTCTTGTAACATTTCTCCTCTAAAAACAACAAAAGTTACATTTACAGCATAACATCAGAAAAGTAATATAGCAAATAGATAGAACTAATTTGACCTCAGTGTAGGTGGCACTAATCACAAAGCTACATAATTAAATTCAACTTTTTAACGAGGGAGGGGTGCCCTTTAAAAATAGCAGAGGTCTCTATACCTGGAGAAGAACAAACCTTGAAACCACTATTCACTTCCAAACCAGACAAGCACAGTGGTTTCAGAGACAGAAATACCACATGCCATTCTATGTAAAAATGCCCTTTTGACAACATAAATGGGCAAAACAGAATCCACTTTGGGGGGTTAAATTGTCAGTTTTTTCTATTTCAATGCCAGTTCATGGGCAAACTCATACTAACATCAATTCAAATTATGAGCTAAAGCAACCATAAGAGCAGCACTCGCCATTTACCAACAGGACTTAAACAAACCAAATTATGCTGTAATGTATAGCTGAAACCAGGTTTTCCTCATTATTACCGACATCCATTATTCAGAGGAAAGTAAAGCTCAGCAGAATCCTACAGAAAGGGAGTTGGGCTGCCTCAATTAGCTTTGGAAAAGCACATACTCAGAATGTGCCTCGATTGGGTTCACTGTTGTTATCTCCCTAGGGCAAGCTACAGTAAAATATCATATGTATCCATGAAAAATGATGCACAGCACTGCAGCGAGCGGGAAACCCGGAGCTAATCAGCCTGGACCTGCTGCTTAATCACTAAGGAGCAAGTGTGAGGCATGGAGGAGTGGCACCGCACCAACTGTAAAGGCAGCACAAAGCAGGGCCTTCGAGTTATTAAATTAAAAACATGCCAAGTTGCAGGATTGACAGCTAGGGGTGAATCTGGGAGGAGTTGAAAGTGGGTGTGATCAAACTACACTACATCAAATTCTCAGGCAATTAATAAAAAATAATTTTTAATGATTATAAATACTGGGTTGGGGAAGTAGCTCAGTGGTAGAAAAGTTTGTGTAGCATGCATAAAACCCAGTATCACCCAGCATATGCTATTGGTTAGAGCTAAATTGAGCTGAAGTAAGATAGCATTGATGTCCCAAAGCTATAAATATATATGCTAATGATAAAGATACTTTGTTAACTATATAGTCTTATTTTTATCTTATATTTTGCCTATATAAAATATTTTTGTTTGCAGCTGAGAAACAAAGTGAATAAATTGTAATTAATAAAAAAATTTAAAAAAAACAGAATATGTACATATATACATTTTCATGTCTATGTAAACATGAATGAGGAGAGTGGAACAGCCAACATTTCATTGGGCTAATATTAACTAATTTTAGCACTAGAAGTAATAAGCAAAGAGCTACGTATTATTTGTATTTCACACATAAGTAAAATTAGGCCTCTAATGTCATACAAATATTTTTAAATTCTTGATTTGAAGCTGAAGACAAAAGGAAAAAGTCTGAATGAGATGACAGATGCCACTCAGAACGATCATATGAAAACTGCTATGACAGAGTAAGTAAAAACTGAATGAACTATGTTTTAATCCAACCTCATTTAAAAATCAGTGGGCATGAATTTGATGCCTCTCTAAATAACTTCAATATGTAAACCTAAACACTACAGTTTGAATCCTCAGAGGCTGAGATGAGAAATAGGAGCTTACAGCTCAATATGTCCCAACGATTCAACAGACAAGACAAAAACACACATGAAAGCAAATCTATGGCTGTGATGGAAATGTGGGAGAGGCCAGAAACAACCCAAATCATGAACCAGTTTGAGTAAAACATTTAAAAACATGACACTTATAAAGAAAAGCCATAGACCCAGGTGAAGGGAGCTGAGAAAGCAGACCTCTATAACTAAAAGTGAGCCCATGCTGACACGAGTTTCCCAAATCTCATAGTGGTCAGGCCTCAGAATTACTCACAAATTGAGAGCACCAGCACATCTCCAAACATACCCATGTGCATTCTTACACATGGGCTTTACCCCTCAAAGGTAGGCGCAGGAGACCCACCCACTGATGAAAGCCACCCCCAGCTGAAAACCACACCCTAGTAAAAAAAAAAAAAAAAAAAAAAAAAAGTGAGTAACTCTTTCACCATTCAAGGAGGAGCAAGCATCCTTGGAGAACCATAAACTTGGATAAACTTGGCCCATAGAAAGTGACAGTCAAAAGACCTGAGATCTTTGATACATTATAAGGAAGAAAGAAATGAGAGGGAGCCCACATATAAAAAGAAATGTATTATACAGAGTGGTGTTTTTTTTAATGTCAAGATTTTACTTTATTATCTAATGACAAATGGGAGAAAAGAATCAGAAAGAACTCTCAAAACTGATGACTAACCCATCAGAACTGTGGTCACTTGTAGATGGAGCTAGCTATGACTTCCACAGTTCGGTGGTTATAATGAAACTGGTCTCCAAATGCCCATATAGTTGAATGCTTGGTTCCCAGTTGGTGGAGAATATCCGAGAGGAGTCCCAATAACTATCCAGTATTGACAGTGTAGTAGAAGACAACGGCCTCAAAGCAAATCAATGACTCACTGCAACAAACATTTGCGAGTAAAGCTGGGCAAAAGTTTACTGTGACACTCCATGACATACCATAGCTTCAACAGCGAGATATTGGGGGGCGGGGGTAGTTTAGTTGTTTGTTTGTTTGTTTGGTTGGTTGGTTGGTTTGGTTTTCTTTTGGGGTGGGTAGGTTGCAAGGGCAGCTTGGAGTGCATGATGTGAAATTCACAAAGAATCAATAAGGTTTTTTTAAGTAATTTAAAAAAATGTAAAGAGTGGCATTGTTGGAGAAGAAGCATCACTAGGGGAAGCACTGCAGCTTCAAACCCAGGCCATCCTCAGTTCACACCTGCTGCCCCCACCCCTGGCCTGCCTCCTACTTGAGGGTTTAGACATAAACTCTCTGTGGTGTGTGCCATTGTCCCCATCCCCACCACTAGTCAAAGGGAAAGGGAGCAGAGCAATGAATGGGATTTGGGCTGCCTGTGAGTACAATGAACAAGACTTCCAGGATTAGCTTCAGAGAGGCAACTCGTTTTATTGAGTAATAGGTGAGGTATATAAGGGTTCATAGCGCTATGGGTAGGAAGAACTGATTGGTCATAACATAGCACCTAATTATCATTCGGGCAAAGGAGTCAACGTGGAGCTCTGTCATCCTCCAAGCAAGGTTGCGTGTCTGTGCTTCCAGGTCCTCTCCTGATAAGGTCAGGCAGAGAAGAAATAGCTTCGCTGAGAACGGGAGTCCTGTCTGGACATGGTAGACTGCAGCCTTAATAGCAAGCTCATCCTCAGCTACTGCTCCAGCACCACCAGCTCTGCCTACCTTCTGCCGTACTCTACACCATGATGGACATGGATTCACCCTTTGAAACTGTAAAGCCTAATCAACTCTTCCTTCTATCAGTCACCTTGGGCATAGTGTCTTATGATAAATGGTTAAAACACAAAAGCAGTTTCTAAGTCACTGGAGCCATTCGAGCTCTTGAGTGGTGCTTAGAGGGGTGTTGGACTTAAACAATTTGTGGACCTAGACATTTTTCTGTGACCTTAAAATACTTTACTTAACAATATAAACATTGAAAATAAACCAACAATTTAATTACAAATAAATAACCAGAAATTTCCCAGCAAAAAAGAGGAAGAGAAATAAAGCTGTGGTTGCTGTCCCTACATCTTTCAAACCTTCTTATTTATCTCAGAACCCACATAAAAGTGGTTTTTAACCCATGGCATATAAACAGGATGTCACAGTTAGCTGGAAGAACCCTGATGAATGCTTTAGGGAAGAAAAATATAGTATTTGGTCTTCTGACCATCTCAGAAGAAACTAAAGTGGTGTTTTTCAAACCAACTAAAATTTTTGATTGAAGGGATTTCAGAAATCATAAAATAATTGGTGTGCTTTCTAGATTTGGTGCCAATGAATTAAAAGCTGTATTACTGAGAAGGCAAGAAAATTAGAAGCAGGAGGGGTGTCCATGGACCTGTGTTGGGGCTCTCTGATGTAGAATGTCTGGGCAACATCATTATTCCTTTACTGACAATAAGACTTTAGGTTTTAAGGGACATGATGCACTGTAGCATGAACATAGCCTGTCTCCCCAAAGGACCATTTGTTCAAAGCACGGTTCTCAGGGTGCTACTGCAAGGACAAACTCTCAGCTTTGAGAGTGGAAACATGTCAGCAGTGACATGCCTTTGATGAACATGGTGGAACCCTGGCCTCTCCTCTTTTTCCTGTCAGTGGTTCTGTCCTGCCTATTACCCATTCTATAACATTCAGCCTTGCCACGGGAGATCACCCAGCCACCAATCCTAGACCATCATCCAAACTATAGCTTTCTTCCCTGTGAGTTATCTGTCCCAGTTATTGCTGAGGCAACATGGTTCTGGGAGGATGCTCTAAACTAACAAGCTCAAGAGTTCAATTTGGATTCTGCCTCTGTGGCAAACTGAGAGAAGGCCAGATCTTGTCTCAATCCTAGCTTTCCCATATGATAAATGGCAGCTGCTAAACACTGACACTTATACTGGAAAAAAAAAAAAATCCACAATTGTAATAGAAAACACTAGCCTTAAGAGGCAGTAATTGCAACCAAAGCCCAGTAATATTAAAATGAAATACCATACGAATGAGTGAAATCATTAGATTTTCTTTTCCAAATTCTACAGCATTAAATTATTAGCAAAATTTCTTTAAAATACTACAAATCAGAATTTGGAGGGAATCTATGACAGACACAGAGTACTGGGCATTCACTTTAAACCCTGAACAAGAAGAGCTCCTAAACTCAAAGCACCCAAATCAGCTTCCCAGGAGCAAGCTTCTTTGTTGCCTGGGACAGTGTCAAACAGCTCTAAAGCCCCAGAGACTCCTAGTGCAGTAGATAGACCCAAATGCATGCCTCTGCTCTACTCTTCCAGGGTGCAGGCAACAGACAGAAACAAGTGACCACGCAGATATACCAGATTTTAGGATTTCAAATTCCCCCATTGAAAACAAAGGATAGAGGGTTCCTAATGCCTGCTAAGTGAAGCTCAGTGAAACCCAGGTGTCCCGGTTTCAATAAAATTAATTTAGGCAAATACTGTTGGTTGTAACAAATTTGTGAGGCACTATCTTTTGAAATTAAACATTTTATATCTAACACAGCCTCTCCCACATCGAGGTCTCAGCAAATGAATTTCCACCTTATTTTACTGAGAAAACAAACTGCTCTTTCGGTACACAGTCATATCTAACAGACTGTTCTACATCAAAATACTGGTTCCTCTATGGCTCAGCACAGAGAGTGCTTGCCTGGCAACCAGCATATCAGGTGTGGCCCCTACAAATAGATCAACTGTCCTTATTCCCCACAAACTGAGCTATTTCTGGTACCTAGTACATTCTAACCCTTCTGGCACATACTGTTGTTGTAATTATATACCTTATATACTTTTCTTCTATCTAGTAATTTTCCTCTATAATAGATCACATCCAAAACTAAATAGATGTACTAAAATCACATCTTAAAAAAACAAAATAAAAATCGCAATACTAAACAGACGGAGGCAAAACATAGTTAATTTAGTTATCTAGGGATACATACACAAAGACACAGACACAAGCACACACAGACAGGTAGACATACACACACACACACACACACACACACACACACAAACACACCCCTCACCTATGGAGTGAGTATCTCAAATTAACATGCTCCAGACAGATCTTGATTTCTTGTTCCCAGACCCACACCACTCCACATGGAAACAGAATAGCAACTCATTTCAGACAAATGGTACCAAAGTACACCCAACACTCGGAAGGGAAGGAAGGGAATGAAGGAAGGGAAGGAAGGGAAGGGAGGGAAAGGAGGTAAGGGAGGTGAGGGAGGGAAGATGGGAGGGAGGGAGGGAGAAAGGGAGGGAGGGAAAAAGGGAGGGAGGGAGGGAGAAAGGGAGGGAGGGAAAAAGGGAGGGAGGGAGGGAGGGAGGGAGGGAGGGAGGGAGGGAGGGAGGGAATGGAGGCAGGTTCCATCTCTCACTTCACTAGTCTCTGCTCAATAGTCTCTTCTTCAAAGGCTGAGCCTAACTGGACTGAATGAAACACGCCATCTTGGCCTTCATTACCACCTACATTTTATACCTAATTTGGCTGGTTAGTTGGTTGGCTGGCTTCTGTCTTTGAAGACTGTTTTCACTATGAACTGCAGGCTGTCCCTCTGCTATTCATACTCTTGCCTCAGCCTCCCAGGATGCCTTGTTCAAGGACAGCCTAGTCTAGTCTACAAAGAGAACTTCCAGGACAGCCTCAGCTACACATACACAAACACAAACACACACACACACACACACACACACACACACACACACACACACACCTGTCTAGAAAAAAAAGGAAGGAGGGAGGGAGGGAGGGAGGGAGGGAGGAAAAATAAATTAAAAAGAAAATTAGTTGTTAGAGCTAGCTAGATAGAATAGGGCTTAAGTCTTGAGTACTGATGTCAATATCTGTATTAAAACTTTCCTCAAAAACAGGCCCAGTATATCTGGGTATTATGCTATTTAACAATGGAAGGGCACACTGCTACATGGCTTATTCTTGTCTGATTTCTACCTATGCAGGCATTAAGTGAGATGTACTTTTAGAAAAGTCTTTTCTGTTCATAACTCTGGCCTTTGTGTTTTCTCCATCTATGCTTCTGTGAATCCCCACATTGCAGATAATATCTATACTGTTAACAAAACTATATTGGATTAAACGCCTGTTCTACTAAATAGTAAAGTATTATGATGTGTCCACTATTGTCAATCAACTCAGACGACCCTTGCACTAACTGGGTTTCTCTCAAAGTTGACACAAGAGAGAGTGATATCTGGGAAGAGGAACCTCAGTTCAAAAAAATGTGTTCAACATATGGCCTGAATTGCCTGAAGGCAAGTCTTATAGGCAAGTCGGTAGGGCATTTCATGATTAACAATTGATGTGGGAGGGTCCAACCCAATGTGGGTGGTGCTACCACTAAGCAAGTGGCAGGTTGTTAAGAAAGGAGGCTGCACAAGCCAGTAAGTAACATTTCTCCATGGCTCCTGTTTTAGTTCCTGCCTCCAGGTTCCTGCCTTGAGCTCCTGCTGTAGCTTCCTTTCAGTGGACTATGACTTATAAACCCAAATTTTATTAAGCCAATAAACTCTTTCCAGCTCAAACTCCTTAGGTCTTCATCACAGCAACAGAAGAAAAACAAAGACAGACCTCAAACTATTCCGTTTCTTGAGAGAAATCTTAGGTTGCTGTTTATTGTCTAAGGCACTAGGTTCAGGACACACATGCACACACATGCACGGACCCCTAGCTCAAAATTCAAAGGTGGATAAAAAGTAGTCTAGGTCAATCACAACATCATTGTTCTCCAAGTTAATAGATTTCATTTAGAGCTGAGTCTGGGACCCAACTGGTTATGACGTACAGTGCAACCTTGGAGAACAGCTTTCCTCCCTACCAAATGAACAAGCATGGAGGCAGTAGTCTTGACTGGGTATCATACCTCCGCATACAATATACAAATGTTCCTAACACATCAATATTGCTGACATGCAAGCAAATAACTGAGGATTGAATCTCAAGGTAGAAGATCCCTGTGTTGCAGAAGACTTCAATCCACAGAATTAGTTGACATAGAACTTCCACTCTCCAGACTTCTTGTTATAAGATATCATAAAATTTTTAAGTGACTGGCCGGGTAGCTCAGCAGGTGAGGGCCCTTTCTGACAAGCTGACAGTATCACCCCAGAACCCATACAGTAGAGGCAGAGAATAGATGCCTCAAAGTTGTCCACTGACCACCGCAGGTATGCTATGCCATCTCACACACATACACTTTTAATAAATAAAAACCTTTAGAGTACTGTTTTTGGTTGATCCTCCTGATGCAACCAGCCAAAGTTATTCAGGCTGAAACAGCTTCCTTTCATGTAAATACATTCTGTAGACAGGCGGCGGTGGTGCATACCTTTAGTCCCAGCACTTGGGGAGGCAGAGGCAGATGGATCTCTGAGTTCAGGGCCAGCCTGGTCTATAGAGTGAGTTTCAGGACAGACAAGTCTACCCAGAAAAACTCTTGACTCAAAAAACCAAAACCAACCAACAAAAAACAAACAAACAAACAAAAAACCCAAAACATGAATTATGGGATGAGCCGGGATCCATGCATACCTCCACTTGATAGCAGTGCCCACACCATAATCTCAGCAGGCTACCAGGCTCCCGCCACAACCAGCTGTACTAGGAATCCAGCCCAGCCCTGTCTCAGCTCTCTAACTCCACATCTCCTTTAGCTGTATTGCAGGTGATCTAGGGAATCCACACCTCATTCTGCTGTTTACACACTTATTAATCTAATGCCATTCCAGATGCCAGGTGTCATTAGAAGCTCATATTTGACTAATGAGGAATCAGACACACCAGGGAAATACACTGTGCATACACCTACAAACACTTCCTGCCTAATGAACTGGCATGCATATTTCAAAACAGCAAGTTATTTCCTATACTTACCACACATGTCTATCTCACAATCTTGATTCACTTTTTATAGCACACCACCACCACCACCATACCATTGCTCAGTATGTCAGTCAGTTCCCAGCACAGGAGCGGTTATCACCAATAAAAACCAAGCTGTGTTTTTAGAACACTGAGGGGAATGCCTTTACAGATAATGGAGGAAGGGCTCCATGGAGGTTGTCTGTTTTACTAGAAATCACAGACACTTAGGGTCAGGGCACGTGGAGCCCAATTCCTAACTCAGTGCTTTCTCCCAATACCAGACTGCTTCTAAGTTGCCTATTAAATATTTACTGCGGATACTTGGCCAAACAAAATGTAATCCATTATTGCTTTCAAGTAAACCAAAAACCTTTTAGTAGGCTAGGCTGACAGATGCACATTACCCTAAATATTGACTTTTTATTTTCTGAAATAAGCTCCACTACCCAGTTATCTCTCCCACTCTTCTAGTCAACAAGATTCTATTTTATCTGAAGAATTTAAACACACCAATTGTTATCAGTTAAACACACTTAAGAGGGAGTCAGTTCCAACTGGTTTTATGTATCCACTTTCTGTTTTATTAAAGCAATGCTGAGTATCACATTTATTAAATTTAAAAAGACAGAACTTGCATTTTATTTTAAATGCTATAATTTCCTTAATGAAGTAATTATGCTATAATGTTGATTTCATCTAACACCTTCTTCATTATCAAACCAATCAGCCTGGGAAATCTCAACTTGAAGCTCTGGAAATCAAGTCTTTAGAAGTTTATCTATAAAGGTTAATTCAGATGGGATTTTTGTGAGTGTGATAGTCTGTTCTCATATCTATCTCACTCCAGATGATTGATCCAAGCCAAGCTCTATTACTCACCAGCTCTTCTGAGGAGTCAAGGCAGAGCCTGTACTAATGACATCTGAAGAGACTGTTGTTCAGGCCTTCCTGGAAAGACAGAACAGCCTCTTATCCAATCAGGAGAGAAAAGAGTAAGAGAAAGGAAGGAAGAGCTCAATGAACTCACTCTGGAGCTCCAAAGACCTCCACTTGGGCAGTACGTCTCACTTCCTTACCACTACAGTGACTCCTGGTTGAGCGGGTGTTACTTGAAAGAAAAGTGCCCTTCCAGACCAAACAGTAAATCAAGCTGTACTTGACAACAGTATTAGGAATAAAAGAGACTATGAACCAATAGTATTCCAAAATAATCCTTTAAAATGACTTTTCTCTCTATCAGATTAAGTACCAGGCAAGACCCTAGTTGTCTGCAGAGCAAAGGAACACCAAGACTTTTCCCAAACAATACATGACAGGTAAGCTATCAGCAAAGCAAAAAGCATTTCTATATTCTTTTAAATGAATGCTTGGTGCCCAACACACACTTCCAGGCTCTACGCAGTAGAAGTAAGCAGAACAAAATACTTGCTCTCGAAGCTTAGAAAGGAAGTTAACTAACAAGTAAGCAAGCATCTTCATGAAGGACCCAGGCAAGTTCTCACATGACCGTATCTGAACATTATGATCAATTAGAGACTTATAAACAAAATGACTTGGTGAACTCTTCCACTGCAGTAAGAAAAAGCCACTGAGCAAAGACTCAAGGGGGTGGGAGGACATTGAAAAAGAAAGAACCACAGAGATCAAGCCAAGAGTACAGCAAAGTAACAAGAAGAAATTTACAAAATCAGACATGTAGAGGTAGCCACCCAATCCTCAAAATAAAAAATAGTGATAAAATATAGTTAAATTAATTTTTTAAAAAAAAAAAAAAAAGGAAGAAATGGAGAGTTTGAAGGGACAGATGGGACGTTATATCAATTAACAGGGTCTTGATTCTGAGATCTTCCAATATCTTTCTAAAATGCCCATCTCAGAGCAGACAAAAGACCAAAGTTTCCAGCGCATATTTTCTAATGGAGAACAGCTAATCACTCTCTCATGGTGAAGGAACAGAGGACCTGAATCCAATGACTGTCTCCTGGGCTTGCAAAAGCTGCCTCACAGCTGTGTCAGAAATTCAGGCAGCCTTTCCTACAGTATATAAAAAAAGACTTGGGAAAACAGAGGAGACTTTTTAAAAGAAAAAAAAAAAACTGTTCAAAGTTACAATCCACAAAATTAAAAATTAACAGCAACAAAAATTCCAATGTTGAGTCTCTCAAGACTATGAAAAGCTCCGACAAAGTATACAGCCACACAAGTGTAGGCAGCCACTCAGTGCTTCGTGTCTCAGGATGAAGTGCAAGTCATTAGTAAGAAGCCAGAACGGCTGTTTGGAGAAAAATGGTAAGCACATTGTGCCCTTCCATACTGTATATACTTTAAACGAGTTGAGACAGGACAATAGGCATTTTTAATTTATAATTTTTAAAGTCTTATACTATTCTACATATTAAAATGGTTTCAGAATTTAAGGCATAGGCCAATAGTTAATATCACCATGGGGCTGTATGAGACTGGGCATGACTTTAAAGAAAATATATCGATTTTTAGCCCATAGCTCTTTTAGAATATATATTTTAAAAGATATGGTAGAAAACCATAAGATTTTAAAAATTAAGTTATTCAAATTCCACACATTTATCGAGTATTTCCTTTCTTGAAAATATAGCTTTTAAGATGCAGCTGGTACTCAATGTACTAAACCCGCTACTAACACCAAAATTCAGAGATGCTCAGTTTCTTCATATAATGCCATGTATGGTTGGCATGTTACTCATGTACATCCTCTAGGTCCTTTAGAGCAACTCAATATCACTTTATGAAGCCAATGAGAATGCTAGTTTCATAGTTGTAGACTACACTGCACATAGCTAAACCGAGCTGGTACTTGCTGAGTGCACGTGCAACTCTTCCCATAGTTTTATTTTTCAATCCCGGGGTCACCACCTGCTAAACGTATAGAAAAGGAATGCCAACTGTAAGAATCACCCCTAAATACATGGGAGTGTGTGCACAGTGACGCAGCCTTGTCATGGTAACCACCACATACATCTCCATCTCCACTCCTCAGCACAGCACCATTGTTACTCAGGTTTTTATTTACCTCCAGCACGTTTCAAACCATTGAGGGTACGTGCTGAGTAGCATCCCTTCAGAGTATGTAAGCAGACAGGTACACGATGTTAAATGTTACCATATTGCCAAATACTACCCAGATTTCTTTACTACACTGTAGATAAGCATAAACTAGCCACATATGAAATATCAAGCTTCAGATGCTATATCAACAGTGACAAAAAGTATTCTTCAGTTGCTGAACAATAACTTTAAAGGGGATTTATTTCCTTAATTCAAATACCCAACAGCCAAATATTCCGGAGTTCTGTATTACAGGATTAATGGTTTGCGATAACCAAAAGGGATCTCAACAGCCACATAACCACGGAAGCAACCACAACACAGGGCTACTCAGCACACTGCCAAGGAACAAAGTCCTGGCAGGTGGCCATCCTATGCTCTAAATTCAGTCCAGCTGCACATGACATTACCTCCATGATTTGTATGGGGCTGTTTTGTGTAATGTAACCCTGGTTTCCCATTTTCAAAATTAAAACAAAACTGTCTTTAATGGCAGGCAAACCACAATAGGAAACATCAATGATAAAAATAAGTCTGCTCAAGCAGAGCTCAGTGAAAAGAGCCCCTCCCAAGTCCCAGAGGTAACTGCCAAGCCTTACCCACCCTCACCTCAATATTTGTTCAGTGAAGCAGTGCTGTGCCTGGAACAAATCCCGAGGCCTAGTTAAACACCAGGTGGTATACCAGTGTCATTTTTTTAAGTAACAGATGGCTCAAACTTTTCATGTTTATGACATGTAGCCAGGACTTACACAAGTGAAACTGTCTTCCAAGTTCTTTATACAAGTAGCACAATTACTCATGTGACTCACCACTTCGAATCATAAAGACAGCAGCAGGTGGGACAGATGCTGGGCTCCTGGATTATTTATGACTTTGCATAACAGGCAGAGAAACCAAACACATGAACACAGTTGGAGTCAAGTGCAGTTACATATTCGATGGTATTCCATTTCCTAGGTCATAAAGTTTGGAGGACAAACCAAGAGAGCGCTTTGGTTTGAGTAAATAAAAGTAAAATGTTACAAATCTGAAATGAAGGTAGGGAGAAGAAAGGTGTGTCCAGTGTTCTTGGAATTTGAATAGTACTTTCACTAGATGTTTAAGAATGGAAAGTAAGAAGATGGCTGGGCCAGGAGTAATGTACATCATTACAATTGTTTTTATTAGTAGGTGTTAATCTCACTGAGTTTAATTTATGAATTAAACTGTATCATAGGTTTGTTTATACGGGAAACACTATATTTGTATATGTGTGCATATACATATTATACACATTCAGTACCATCCATAGTATCAGGTATCAATTGGGGGCTGATGAGATGTATTTCCCCCAAATAAGAACAATTGTACATCAAATTCATCAAAAAAGAAGGGAGAGAAAGGTGGAGGCAATGAAAAGAAATTACTCTAAGTGATTTTTCTTTCTGTTCTTCTCCCTCCTTCATAATGTCCCCACTAAACAACTCTACAGCCAGAGTCTATCTAACTCTACCAAAGGCAGGTAAGGGCCTGGGTATCTCTGGACAGAATAACAGAATTAAGGAAACAGAAGCTTGACAGGAAATATATGGGCTTTATATCTGTCTCAGCATACTGTCGTCTAAAGTGTCTGGCCAACAAGCAATCAGGAACATGTCCCTAGCATTACCTCAGATCTCTTGTCACAGGATGATTGATGAGACCTATGGATGAGACCTGCTGTCCTCAGAACTAAGGACAAGCACAAATATTTGGTAATGTCAGTAACTGTTTCACCTGTGGCCCATCTCCTGAGTCCATGACCAAGTTCCTCTACCAACACAGAAGCTTGACCTAGCAATACAGGTAAAAACAAAAAGTAGACCTCAAACAGATTCAAGATCTGCTGTTCCACCAAAACAGGTAACCAAGAAAAGGGAAAGCAAGAGGCTTCCACCTGAATGTAGATCAACTGAAAACTACTACTGGACTCCTCTATAATTCATGGGATATATTCACATACCCAATAATTTTGGGTTTACCAAACAACTGAATTACCATGGTTATTATTCCTCAGTAAAACCCAAGTGTTTTTTCAGATGAACTTGTTTTTATGTGCATCGTCCTGGTGAAATACTTCTCTAATTGTCTAAAATGTGCTTCATCATTGTACAGATGATAATTCTCACTAATGCTACATGCCAAAAACCTAAAAGAATATACTCCAAAAGGAGTAGCTAGAGTATTAGAGCAACACTATTCTTGTATTTTATGAAAAACTTTGCTGATTATCATCTTATGCAAGACAAAGTCACACTGATCCACATCATTATCCTAAAAGATTGTGACAGAACTACTGAACTAGAGAAGATTTTTAGCTTCTGGAATATTGCATAAACTTTAGCATCCCTAACCCATGATTCTGAAAACGCAAATGTTCTAAATTCTGAAACTTTTGAATGTCATATTAGAACTCAAAGTACTTCTAATTTCAGATCAGTATGATTTCTAAATAGGGTTATTCAACTGTGCTTTAGAATTGAAATTATGACTATACCAACAGGTATTGTGTGACAGCAAACAAAATTAAAATGCTATAAAATGGTCATTTGAATGAGAAAAGAGGCAGATGTTTTTAAATATCTACTTCTACTAAAGTGTACTGCACCAGCCCTGGGTTAATTAGTTTATACATGAGGCCATCTACCCAGTATGCCTTGTAATTATAAACACCATCATCAGTGTTTCACCAGTTTCAGAAGCTTGACCATTTTGTACAACACTTACAAGAAAAATTAACACTGAAAAGAGCTGACTTTTAAATTTACAACTATTAATTACCATCTTCCTTCCTTTTTCCCCTTTACCCAAGCACAGTGAAAAGCTGTTGCAAGCTATGCAACATTGTAATTGAACATGAATTGTTAGTTTCTGTTCACCCCTACATTTTTATTCTAAACCCCATATTCCTTGCTGCAAATTAATGAGATGACCAGCCTGTGATGGACACTGTTGTTGCATGAATTCAACCATCAACATGGCCTCAGGAAACTGAATGATGTCATTCAAAATTCCAAGAATTTTCCGAAGTTGCCAAGAGATTTGGTGAGTGCAATTTAATCAGAGACACATTGAGCAAAGAAGTATTTTTCCAGACTTTTACGTCTAGTTTAACGACATGTTCTGCAGATCCTTGTTTCCTGTTATGTACTGTTGTCCCTGGCCACTGAACACATTGTGGTCCCATATGACAGATATAAATTCATCTCCTAGAACCTTCCTCTGGCTCCTAATCCCCAGAAACACTGGGCTTGGCTTAGCAAGCATGTTCCTCCACCTTCTATATTACTGCTTCCTTCTTAAACATTTCCAGTCTCTACCCAAATGCCATCTTATTAAAGAGTCTTTCTTAATCCTGCGACACAAAGTATCAGGTCTAAGACCTGGTTTTCATATTCTTTATAGCACTAAATACCTGACATAACACTTTGTTTTTCAGTGACAATGTAAGCTACATAGAAAAGAAAATACATATTCTTTTGCTGTGTTCACCACTATACCTCCAAGTCTTACAAACAAACAAAAGGTCCTTCCTTAGAAATAGCTCAATAACTAATTACATCTATGAAGGTAAGGCCCTCCAACCCATGTGCACTCATTAAGTCCATTGTTCTATTTGGTACTAAAGCCCCAGAGTCTAAAGCAGTACTTAACTATTTGAGGCACTCAGTAATCATGTTGAGTGAACTCCACCACACAGGCATGCTGGCTTTTCGACTGTTAATGATTAACAAAGAACATGCTCTCCTGCTGAGCTAAACCCCCATCTCTGGTCTGCTATTATTAAATGCTCTCAAAATCCAAAAAAGCAATAAAGAAATAATTTTATTAGTGTTTAATAATGCTTAAATTTGATCATTAAATAAAAGTTAACAATTTCCCTAATCTCTAAAGCTTTTAACAGTTAGAAAAATTGAAAATTACTATCATAATGGACTACATATGGACATTTTATATACTTTAAATACCCATGAAAATATATACGAAACTGACTACATAGTACTATGCTTTAATTTACTACACTTAGTTTTCTCATCAAAACAGTCATTTTATTAAATTTTTATTAAATTTTACTAATATCTTATTTTGGCTATCTGAATCACTTCATGCTCTTACTCACTATTACAATACAGCATGGAATAAGCTGTAGTTGGGATTGGAGTTACTGTTCCAAGGTTAAGAGCACTTGCTGTGCAATCAAGAGGTAACTAGATCCCAAGTCTTATATAACAAGTGGAAAGCAAGCTCAGGCTTGCAAGACAGTGAGGCAGAGACAGAAGGATGGCTAGGGCTTGATGACTTTCAGCCTAGGAGAGAAAAGTCAAGCCTGGTTTCAAGGAAAGACCCTGCCTCTAAAGGAATAAGCACACTGTGAGAAGTTGCAGAAACAAGAAGTGTAGCCTGACTGAAGGATACACCTCAAGTCCACTCACTGTTCATTCTATGCTTAACACTAGACATAATGTGATGCCTTCACTGCTGCTGCCATGCCTTTCCCACATTCATGAACTATATCCTACTGAACTGTGAGCCAAAAACAACAAAACAATAATTTCTTCCATTTAAAAAAAAAAAAGATAGGACTAGGTTGAGGGGTAGCAGAGGTCACCTGATGCCCTCGTCTGGCTCTGGGCACACACAGATACTCTAACCCACAGACACTTTCCCACTAATAAGGTATAAATGAAGTTCTGTATAAGTATGAGTTGTAGATATTTGTCAATGGCCCGAATGCCTCAGACCAATGAAAGTGACAAAGCTTTCCCTTAGTGAGGCTCAGAGGGATGAGAAAGTCTTTCTCTGGTCCCTGTGTGGATGTTGATATGTGTGATGGGATGTTGACATGTGTGAAGAAAATGTCTACCCTAGCTTTCTCTACAGTTCAGACATTTACATCATGAAGATTTTCCTCCTACAAAACATGCTTCTATGAAGATCAGCCAAGCCTGCCTCCTTGCTCTGCTGTAAAATAACCCTGCCTCCTTGTTCGACTGTATATAACAAACACACTGAGCTTCTGGGGCTCTGATGATCATCCACTCAAAAGCTCAGACCACCCAATCCCGGCTTTTCTATATGTGAGTCTGTATGTTTGTCCTTTCTGCGTTGCTTCCCCATCCTTGTTAGGCCCTGTACAATGCAACACACACTAGGTGATAGACAGACAGATAATGGATGGACGGACAGACGGATGGACGGATAGATAGATAGATAGATAGATAGATAGATAGATAGATAGATAGATAGATAGATGATTTTGAGGATCAATCACACAACCATCACTAAGAATGTAGCTATGAGTTCGTGAGATGGCTTAGCGGGTAAAAGCATCTGTCACTACACCAGACAACCTGAGTTCAATCTTCAGGACCCACATGGTGAAAGGAGAGACCCAACTCTCACAAGGTGTCCTCTGATCTTCACAGGACAACAACACATGATGATGATGCAGAAAATAAATAAACAAATAAGTAAATAAATGAATAAATAAATAATAGCAAATGGGTGGATAAATAAATAAATAAATAAAGGCAAATGAATGAGTGAATGAATGAATGAATGAATGAATGGATGGATGAATGGATGAATGAATGAATCCCTTTGAAAAGTTAGGGGCTTTCTGATTGTCCCCAAAAACACTCAAGTGTTAATGGTCCCAACAGTCTCACAATGGAGAGGGAATGGAACATCAGGGCAAGGTTGTTCTAATTGGACATTGGTATTCATTACTTTTCTGCAGCTGTGACAGAATTCCATGACAAAGATAACTTAGAGAAGAAGCAGTTGAAGCTTACAGCAGCAGAGGAATGAGAGTCCCCTGTGGTAGGAAGACATGGATCAAGCAGAAGGAAACTGAGAGGTCACTTCTTTTACCACAAACACAAGCACAGAGCAAACTGGATACAGGGCAAGGCATTAAACCAGTGTTTTGAACCTGTGGGTCGCAAAGCTTTTGTGGGTTAACCAACCCTTTTACAGAGGTCGCATATCAGATGTCCTACATATCAGATATTCACATTTCATAACATAGCAAAATCACAGTTATGAAGAGGCAGTGAAAAATAATTTTATAGTTGGGGTCACCACACCAGGAGGAATTTATTAAGGGGTTGCCACATTAGGGAGTTGAGAACCACTGCTTGAAACTCTCTCAACCTGCCCCCAGCGACATATTTCCTCCAGCAAGGCTGCACCTCTCTATAACAACACCAACGGGAAACCAAGTGTTCAAACACAGAAGCCTATGAGGAACATTTTTCATCAAACCACTACTAGGGTCCTCAAGGCATGTTATGAGACGTTACCCTTTCCTTCCACTTCTTGTCCATGAGGCCAAATCCGCTCAGCTGGGAGTTCCCTATCATTACCATCCAGCATCCAAACAGGAGACCTAAAAGCTATGGTCAGCTGACCACAGCCTAGACTCTCCGAAACCATGAGCCAGGATAAAACTTCTCTGTCTAAAAGTTAATTCTTTCATTGACTTTGTTATTATGGAAAGCTAGCTGCAGTTAAAGAAAGTACAATGTTTTTATTTCATTTGAATGGGATAGTCCTTATAAGACACACAGTGAAATCAGAACAATGTAAAGGAGATTGTCTTGGCTGCTCTACAATTGAAATTCACAGAATTCATGAAGTACTTCATATCTTTGCATGCATGTGTTTAAATATCACACTGTAATACATTAATCTGTACAATTACATACTAATTTTAAACAGCTAAAATTCTACTTTATTTTATCATTAAATAATTTTAATATCACTTAAAACTAAATTATTATATTATTTTAAATGAGCCAGTTACTCTCTCTATAAATTATTTTTAAAATTAAACAGCCATAAGTATTTTGAAAATGAACTGAGGGCAAAGCAACAGCTCGGTGGTTAAGAGCGTGCGGGCTACTCTTCCAGAGGAGCAGGGTTCCATTCCTAGCCTTAGATGGCAACTCAAAACTACCTAAAACTCCAGGCCAAGGAGATCCAATACCCTCTTCTGGCTTCTACATCACCAGGCATGTACGTGACACATAGATGACATAAATGCAGGGAAAACACCAATACACACAAAATAATAAAACAAAATAAATTTTAAAAAAGAAAATTCTTATTATAAGATTAATTCCTTTTAGTTTTCATCAAAACAATCTTAGAGAGCACAGGAGAGCTGACTGGAGTTGGTGCTGTAGTGTTCATTTCTGGACAGAACCTTCTATAGGCAAGATAGCAGCCTTTTTTTTTCAGTCAATTTCCAGACAACCGTTTTAGAGTTTGAGGGCTATCTGGTCTATGTCACAGCTAAACTCCAAACTCTACCCTAATAGTGGGAAAGCACACTGGCTAATAAACTCGCCTGTTCCAATAAAACTTTATTAACAAAAACAAGCAACCAGCTAGGTTTGTCCTGAAGGCAGGAGTTGGCCAATCCCTAGTCCACCTCTTTTCCTCCAGGAACCTTATCTGAGCCCACAACAGCCCAGCTTATGAACAGGCTATGTGCCATAAGTACCATATGGCAATGGTTTTCCTTAAATTTCACTACTTTCACAATACAAACTGAGACAGAAGCAGTCTTACATTTAATTGGGAGATTTTAGACAACCAGAGCAATTCTCCCTCACCTCTCCTCTGTCCCTCATGTAAAAAGAAAATCATTTGAACTGCAAAGCAACTGGATCATGAAAATCAAGGCACCAAACAGTATAGGTATAGAAACAAGAAGGAAAAATGGCACACTCTACTTTTTTTCTGGAAAACTTTCACCCTGTGGCTTCTCTTCATGACTGCACCTTACATCACCTGAAGTGAAAGTCACTTGTAGCCCTTAATTTAGGAATTAAAGATTAAAAACATTAAAAGTTTTTTTTAATCAATGTAAAACGCCCAGGCCACCTTCCTTTGTGATAAACATTGACTGTTAAGTGGTTTACTTGGTTTTAAAGCCCAGGACTTTAAGAGAGGCCACGTGACTTTTCCTCATTGTCTATTTTCTCTTACTAAAACTGAACTTCTCTAAGAGCAGGGAGAAAAAGTGGCCAAAGTATGCCAATGTGTGGGGCATAGGATCGAAAACAGTCAAAAGATTCCTGTCCAAGGATCTTCCACTGTCTACATTAAGTAAAGATGTCCAGGCCCAGCTTGATGATCTCAAGGATATAATTTTAACGAAAATGGGAAAAGTGTAAGCAATTGGGAAAGAGAAAAGTGATCAGAACTTGAAGGACTTGCCAAGGAACACAGCACCCACGCAAATCTATCTTATGGGCCAAGTTACTGACACCTGTCCTTCCTCTGCTTGTTTGCTCCCTTATGCACCCTAACACCCTACAGTCCAGGTGGTACACTAACTCAGCTTGGCCAGGACGGTGACAGAAGTGCAGATGTGATAGAGACTGAGAAGGACAGAGGCACACCAGTGTCAAACAGTGACAGCTGCAGATATTTAGCAGCTCGAATCTGCTGCAGTACTGCATCAGTGTGGGTGATCATAGGAAACCAGAAATACAGATTTTTTTTTTTTTAGGATGTAAAACTATCAGTTCATATAAACACTTCACCAGACAATGACAACTCTATTGAGGGATGCTTTTGTGCACTGTATATTCAGATGCTGATTTCTGTTCCCTGAGAGCTGGCTGCAGTCTGGACGTAGGCATTGTCTTTACTATTAAAGAATATTGTGTTTCAATGTTGTGTAAAAATTATTCTCCATTGCCTCTGTTTGGTTAATAAATAGCTGAACAGCCAATAGCTGGGCAGGAAGAGTTCAGGCAGGACTTCCTATCCCAGTGAGGGGATCTTAGGTGGAAGGAGAGAGAGGAACAAGGTCAAGTAGGAGTCAATGAGGATGAAGAACAATGAGGAGGTCATCATGAGGGAGTTGCTGTCATGAGGACAAAGGTAGAGAAGGAGTGGTCAGGGCAGACCAGATTGCAGGTAACGGGAGCATGGCTGGAAAATAGCTCAGACCAGCATAGACAGGTTAGAATAGATAAATATCTGTCCAACTATAGTGCTTTAGAGCTATTCCTAACAATGTAATAGGTCTCTATGTCATTACTTAGGAGCTAGCACAGGCATAGAAAAAAAAGAAAACATACTTTTATTGTGCACAACTGAGCCCCCAGCCAACTCCCAGCCTAGTCATAAGCTTTTTAGTTCCTACTCTCAACAGGCCATGCCCTTTCTTAACTCAGCCCCATGAT
Source organism: Psammomys obesus (assembly GCF_907164565.1). NCBI lineage: Eukaryota > Metazoa > Chordata > Mammalia > Rodentia > Muridae > Psammomys > Psammomys obesus. The sequence goes on from NW_026594462.1 coordinate 2,556,624, forward strand.
AAACAACATCAGACATTCCTAAGAAACTGCATAATTACAGCAGCTTCCCTCTTCGCTAAAGTCACATGTATCCCTTATTTTAGAAATAAATAACATTAAAAGTTTTTTTTTAAATAAATAAAACGCCCAGGTCACTCTCTTGCTGATAACCATTGCATACATTCACTGTTGAGTGGTTTTCTTCAGCCAGAATGTAAGTGTTGAAACACATCTCACAAGTTCCAGCTAGCCCTGAAGCCATACCAGAGGCAGCACAGTGGGCAATTCTCTTTCCCAATAATCAACGCTCCTTGCTGTTCAGCTGGTATCTTGCTGCAATCAGCAGCATCTTCCTGCAGCAGAAGATGAGCCTCATACTATAAAACGAATCTGAGCTTGCCACGAACTCAGGATCCTTTACTCAGGCCTGCCAGCTGCTGTGCAACTTCTGTCCCACTTTCTGCCCAGACCTGTAATTATTTACAGTTCTGCACCTGTCACAATCCTCAAACAATAACTTTCCTTGTTTCCTGGGGTTTACAGACAGTTAGACATACTCTGTTCCAAAGCTGACTGCTTAAGGCTCATGAGAAAGGAGCAGCTACCATTCAGCTCTCTCCACTTTTCAAGAGAAATAAGGCAGTGGTGAGAAGAAAAATTAAACAAGGTCCTAATGGTTAGCAAACAAAATACTCAGGCAGCCATTTCGATCTCGGTGAGCACAGAAATTATCTATGAAATGATAAAATAGAGAAAACACTTCATCTGCATGCCAGACCTGCAGAACTTAGAATTGAGAGGAGCAAGTACAATTTTAGAAATGGTACATGAAACATATTACAAACACTCAGCAAACATAATTAATCAAAACATCACCTTAAAAGACTGGTCAGTCACTAGCGCTGCCACAGAACCAAGACAGGGAGGGTGACCGGTTGTTAAATAATTCAGTAGACGGGTAGAACTAAAGCACAATCAAAAGAAGTAAACCTCATCACTGATGAGTGAGCTCTGGGGCCACTCGGAGATCTCATTAAGAGTGAAACGGGTCTTTAGTGTCTCTGGCTAATTCAGGGACACAGAATCGGAAGCTCTGGCTTGCTGAGCTTCTGTTCTCCTAAGTTATGCAACGCACTCCAGAAGGTGCATATTTCTTTAAGAAACAAGCAGTCTTGGGTAAACAGGGTGCATCTGGTGAACACATGTCCATGAGCAGGTAAACACATGATTTCAGTAATGACTTCCAACACCATCTGTCAGGCAGGTAGTATAAAACCTACTCAACAGGAAAGGCAGTTTGAAATCATTTTTAAGCACGTACACTTCTGTCTGCTTAATAAAAGTTAAGATCAAAATACAAGCCTGAAATCTTGTCTCCCTCTACCCTAAATTTACCTGTGGCAGAGGCAGGCAGGTTCATTCTTGTTAATACGGTAGACAATAACGCCACAGTGCTTACAAATACAGAAACTGATTAATTATCCCCAAAAGAAAACGTATGATTAAAAATGGCAGTAATTTATTCATTGCTAATCAATAACTAGCAAGAACAGTCTCTGTAATAAATTAAAGTGTGTCACCTGTCTACAAAATCACCTTACCATTAATTAAGGTATAAACCATATTGGTGACAAGTGCTTTGAAATAATATTCAGTATCATTAACTCAACTTGAAAAACTTATGCCCTAACATACAAGAACACAGGGAAAGAAGAAAATTAGAACACAAAGAGAGGAAAAGCTCAATTAATAGCGGTTATGACTTTGAAAGAAGTTGATTACTTGAGAGACGTGTGAAGTTATCAGCGCATTTCCCTGTGATGTGTAGCTGTAAACCAGTGGCCCTGCCATCAGCCTGACTTCATCATTTAGGCAAAGTGAGATGCAAGAACACCCGGAGATGCAAGGAGGCAAATGAGTCAGTCAGAAAAGAACTTGCTATACAAGCGGATTCCCAGAGTTCAGATCCCCAGCATCCATGTAAAAGCTGAGCATGGTAGTCCTTGTCTTCCCTGCACTGGGGAAGCAGAGAGTTGTGAATTTCTGGGGATTTCTGGCCAGTCAGCATAGCATACCTGGTGAGTTCCAAGCCAATGAAAGACGCTATCTCAAAAAAACAAAACCAAGGTGAGGGACGGAGAGATACTTCAGCAGTTAAGAGCTCTGCCTGCTCTTCCAGAGAAGCTGGACTCAATTCCCAGCAGCCACAAGGTAGTCAGGACCTGAGGAACAACACTTGAGGCTGGCCTCTGGCCTTCATATGTACCAACACACATAAGCACCCACATGAATATGCATAAAAGCTCACACACATGCACAGACACACAAAAACGCTAAGCTTGTGACGTAGCTTTAGAGAGACACTCAAAGGAAAGCACTGATTGTTAATTTAGATTCTAATTTGTGGGCAGTTTCGACTGTTGATTTGACTGACATTTTGTGGGACTTGTGTTTGAACTCGGCCTGAGGATCAGGGTCAAGGCTTGTGATCTAGCACTGAGCTACATCACAGTCCCAATCTGGGTTTGTTAAAGGGCAGATTTCACTTCATTCACTAAACGTTTCAGGGGCCTTTAGCTTCCCCTAACACTTTAAAAAATACCCCAGTTCTATCTTCAGAAGCTCTAGTGCCTTAGAGCCCAGGAAAAGCTAAAGTCCCCTGAAATGTCCTAGTGTGGGAAATACAAAAATTTTTTTTTTAATTTGTCCTTATTGAAAGAAGCAAGGCCTAGTATTTCTTGGAACTCTCCATGATTTCTTACCTTGCTCACAGCTATCCAAAGTGAAATACCTTTAAGGCCACAGCCAAGAAAAGAATCGCACACAAACTGGTGAGTTAAGCCATGAATTTTAAAAATGTGACTTTTACAGGTCTACTTTAAACATATCAGAGGACATACTTATGAGGTACCTGGAACAGGTAAATTCAGAAAAAAAGAAGGCAGATTGGAGGTTACCAGGGATTGGGGAAAAGAGGAGTGAGGATTGTTTCCATTTCAGTTGGAATAATTCAGCCAGCTTCTGATGTACATCAGTGCCATCTCTTAGTTGGATACATACACAGCACAGACACTCCCTGACCCAGGATATGATTACAAACTAATAGACCATCCCAAGCAAGTCAAAATGCATTTAATACATGCAGGCTATGTCATGATATGGCAACACAGCACATACAGCAGAATGCACAGGATGTTTCTGCTCAGAGTATGAGGCTGACAGGAATCTACAGTCACTACGGAATAAGAGAACTACTTTATATCACAACTGTAGGGAAAAATGAAAACTGCTGAATTCAAGTTTAGTTTTAACTAGGTAGATGCACATTGGTTCTGTGTCATGATAAAGTTGAAAATTCTTAAACTGGAGAGTAATATTTACCAGGCAAGTGAAATCAGCAAACAAGAAAATAAAAGAATAAATAGACACCGGTGTCGACAAGTCAGGTGACATAATTGAACCTGTAAATATGAAATCGGAAGCTCCCAGAGGACTTCCTCTCCTTGCAATTTGGCATCTGGGCTAGGCTCAAGGGAAAAGTTTGAGTGCTGACAAACCTGACTGGCCCTCTGTTCTGAGCAGTCCTAAAGAATGGCTTTGACTGCAAGCCCTTTACCCAAATGAAAGGAAGTGAAGAATACATATGAGAGAGAGCCAATAGACAGAGATGATAACAAGCCAATGGCTGGTGGGCCAAATGTCCTCATTGTTCTTTATGTGATAATCGGGATATTCTTATCCATGTCCATTTTTGCTCAGCACCAAGAGAAAGTCTAGTTCTAAAGGCCACAATGTGTTTCTAAGTCTTGAAAAGACATGTTAGCCATATCTACATCTTTCCCAGTTAGCAGTTAGCAGAAAGTTGCACTACATGATAGAGAACCTGAGAACGATCTTCTGCTCTTGCACTGAGCCTACAGGTCAAGTCACAAAGTCTTCCATCGGGGCTTGATGAACTTTAGTACACTGGAGGATAACACATCTCATGGCTTGTGGTCTATTTGGTGGCCTCTGTTAATATAATGCCACCTTAGTAAAGGCAGAAAGAACATGCAATGCGAAGGAAGAGAACCTCTGCACATTTCAAAGCATGGCATCTGAAGCACAGGGAGGAGCAGAATTCTCTATGTGTGTTCTTCACATTCAACCTGTGAGACTTGAACCACCTGTGAGTGTGTCACTGAGGGTATTTGCAGAGACAATGAACTGAGGGGAATGAGCTTCCAAACAACACAAGGTAAATGCTATCTTACCAACCAGCTATAAATGAGGTCCTAGGAAAAAACAATGTTTGTGTACCTGCCTCTACTGCTATTACTGCTGTTGCTGTGACTGTTGACTTCATACTCCAGTTTCTTTAACCTATTTCCTAGGTGGACTCAAAACAAGTCATTCAACAGGGAGATTCCAGGCTTTCAGCAGACTGTGAAAACATCAACGTCCTCAACCAAGCAACCATCTGGTTCTGTCTCTCTGGGATGCAGACAGACATAGCTGAACCATCCAACCCCCCATCATGCAAGGCAAACTAACAGCCTCCCCATTCTGTTCCTCTAGGGAATGCTGCCTACTATATTTTCCTATTGTAGAACTAAGGGGAGTGTTTCCAGATTCAGAGTAAAAACCTGAGACTGATGAAAACAGAAGTCAGGTTCTTAGTGAGACTCATGCCAAAGGAGACTCCTGCCTTGAAGAAATGGCCTGTTAGCTCCAGAACCTTCTGTGAGTCTAGCAATCCCAGCATATCATACATTGAGGCACTAAGAGAAGGTCTTAGTATCAGATTCCTACCACCCTCAGGAAACGCACTGGAAATGCCAAGAACAGGCAAGGACCTCTATAGTTCTGACCTTCAGAAAGCTAAGAAAACCAATTTGGGTGCCATCATGCTGAGTACACACCAACATGAAGTATACAAACTGGAAATAAATGTACGTAGAACCTTTGTCCCTGATTCATAGGGAAAGATATTTCTGTCATTTATTATGGCTTTGGTTCTGTTTGTTTTCAGTGGAAAATGTGACCCTTTATCTTGAAAACAGACGCACAAACACACACAAAGAAAATTATTTTAAAAACAACAACAGGGTCTTATTTATGTAGTCTTGCTTAATCTGAAGAACTCACTATGTAGATCAGGCTAGCATAACATTCTGAGAGTGATACCTCCTGAGCTCTGAGATTCAAGGCATGTGCTACGGTAACCAGCATTGCTTATAAACATAGTTACAAAAACATAAAACATAGTTACAGAAGGATTTCAGGGATCTGGAAGTAACAAGAATTCTCTTATTTCGTCTCGAAAATTATCAGAGATGGTTCCTTAAACCTGACTACTGATATTTTTAACAAGAAAAGGAAATGAATACATTCACATTTGAAATACTTACATTGAAAGTCAAAGTGGATGAAGAAAGATGAGGAGCTATCTTAGACCTACAAGGACCACCCTCTTGAAAGTAAACTCTGGAGGACACTGGTCAGCCGTTCCAGCCTAGCTGACACGTTCCAGGATAAAGAGGTATACCGTCTCGAAAATCAAAGTACCTGTACATCTGCACCTGCACACCAAAATTACATGAAGCAATGAAATTTAAACCAGTTATGACAGTGCACAACTTAGTATCAGTACTTAGAAGGTAAAGACCAGAGAATCAAGAATTTGAAGGAAGGGGAGAGAAAGGGAGGGGAGGGGAGAGTTCTAGGAAATAACTGAGTCCCTCTGTAAGACACGAGGAGATGCATCACAATCCACTATCAAAAGATCAGAGCTGGAGCTGGAAAAATGGCTCAGTGGGTAAGAACATGTCTGTGCTGTTCTGAGCTTGGAGGACTAAGCTTGATTCCCAGCATTCACACTAAGTGGCTCCCAGCCGCCTGTGACTCCAACTCCAGGGGAAGGACGCTCTTATGGATTCTGCAAGCATCTGGACTCAGACATGCATAGAACAATGCATTGAGAACACATAACAATTTTTAAATGTAAAAAGAAGAGGTCACACTGCTTTAAAGTATCCCAGGCAGTAAATATGGAGAGAGGAGAATAACAGAACTGAGTAACTATCAGGCACATACCAAGCACATCTATGTGGAATTGAACTCCCCATTCCAACCATGGGAAGCTCCAAATAGAAAGCTTCCTGAAAGCAGCTATCCACATTCCAATCGAATGGCGGCAAAACAACAAACTGGGGATACTTTCACACTGACTATTTCAAAAATCTGCAGTCCATTTGTCTGCAGTTCTAAAACCTCAATAAATTAGGAAGTGTCCTAAATTTCATGGCCTGCAGGAAACCCTTTGAATAATGCCTGCTTTTCTTGGAGGGGTAAAGAGGGAGCAGGCAGATGATAACCTCACAGGAATATGCAAACACCTTAGTAGGAGAAGCATCAATACAGCAAATCTCTATGACAGTTCTGGAACGTATTTTAAATAGTGCACTGGGAAAACAGTATTAGAAATTAAAAATCTACTGTGCATACTCACAGTTTATGAATATTTACTTGTAAATGCTTATTTTAGTGTGTAATGATAGAGCACATGTAAAAGTATGTGGAGTGGCTCATGCTGGTAATCCCAGCACCGCGGAGATTGGCACAGGAGAATTATCAGGCCCACACTGAATAATGAGACTGTTGCAAAAACAAAACAGAACAAAGGTTTTGTTTTTTTTTTAAATATTTTGTATTTAATTGGCCCCATACATTATTTTACCTGACCTAAGGACATGTGTACCCACTCAGAAGGCAGTTATAAGAAATGATTTTAAGGACTAATTTTCGTTATCAACTTGACCACATCTGGAATCAACTAAAACCTGAACATCTGGGCACACCTGTGAGGAATTTTCTCAATTAGACAATTGTAGATGGGAAGACTAATCCAAAATCTGGATCAATGATAGCAGAAGCCCACATAAAATGATACGGAAGAAGGAAGCTTTTCTTTTTTGCCTTGCTTCCCCTCACTGAAAAGTTCATCTGTACTATTACTGTGGTACCCCTTCATCAGGATTAGAACCTACTTATTCAGGATTCCAACAGCAGCTTTCTAGTAATCCTCCAAGACTCCAGCACCAGACTGTACTGCTAAGACATCTAGCCTTATAAACTGAACAACTACTGGATTCTTGGCACTTACGTTGTGAGACAGACATCATTGGACTACCACAAACACAGGCTGAGTAAAAGTTTAAAAACAAATATAATAGATAGATAGATAGATAGATAGATAGATAGATAGATAGATAGATAGATAGACAGACAGATGACACAGAGACTAGATATAGATATATTCATTCTATCAACTCTGTTCCTTCGGAGAATCATGACTAACATACACACTGACAACTAGAAATACACACGCACTGACAGGCCTGTGAGTCTAGCAAGGAGTCTACACTAAGGCAAAATCTGCCAACTGAAAACCTCCAGCTCAGAAGAGGAGCACTCTGCACCCTCATAACTATTACTACCACAGGCAAGATAGAGGGGGGAAATATCAAATGCAAGCACCAGGTTAAGAGCACTAACAAGGAAGTTTACCATAACTACAGGCTAAATTCAGTATCTATATTTATGCTGCCAGCCACTGACTTCCACCCAGCCAAGAACTCAGGCTCTCCTGGCCTCAGACCATTGCTCGGAGAAAGCACTGTTATCAATCACCCTCTCCAGCATCACGAGACAGAAGGCAGGGCTCCCCTCACCCCATACCATCTGTACACACACCTGCTCTCAAAGGCAGTGACTGCTCAGGGTCTGCTAGGTCTGAGATGCCCAGGCCAAGAGAGCCTCACTGTGAACTCATATTTCCTGCAGGAACTCACCCAAAGGCCTAGAAAGAAAAGCTAGAGAGTGCCAAAGACAAGACACGGAAGAATAAATGGCAGTTTACAGATGTGAGCCATAGCACATCCTGGTAGACGGGTCAACAGCACCAGAGTCTAGAGGAACTTCAAAGCCACTGAAGTCTATTACGACAGGTGTCTAGTTATCTCTAAAAAATCTACGTAAGCATTACTGCATGCAATATGCAGTTCATTTTAAACTATGTTCATCATTAAATTTGAGCAAAATGATTATCATATGATATCAGAATCTTTGTTATACTTAAAATATTGAAACATAGGACAATCACTTAGTGAACCTACATTACATCTTCATAACCCTTTCTCAAGGTCTGAATGTTAAAGTAATGATTGTTTTAACGTACATGATAGCTGTGACTGTAAAAACTCTCCACAGCTAATTTGCAATATCCAAAACACTCATATAAACAAACCTGAGAGGCATGGACTCTGCAGCAAAGTCAAAATAACAGTAAATAATCCCAATAACTGTAAAGACATTCAATTCCATTTATAGGAGAGGGGCAAACACAAGGAAAGAGAGGGGTAATGAAACAAAGAGCTCCCATTCCAATAACCATTTGATTGGCAAAATTGAAGCTAAAAATACTAAAAGCACAAGAGTACAGAAAAAGGAAGGGAAGAAGGGAGGGAGCTCTCCCACTCTCATGACCTGAGGCTAGCTCTCCTGCCTGCCCCAGGTGGTGAGGGGTTGGGGTGGAGGGGAGCATCTCTCCTCATCTGTGCCATCACATGGCAGAGGAGTGGCAGAGCCAGATCTCCAGCAGGAGTTAGTTCTTAAAAGTGCTCCGATTTGATCTAGAAGTTCACCTTTAAGAATCTATCTATAGGGAGGGTGGGATTGAGAGGAAAGGAGGGAGGGGCCTGTGACTGAGATGTAAATGGAATTAATTATTTTTTTTTAATTAGAAAAAAGAATTTATCTACACAAAAAACTATGGTAAAAATAAATGAAGGCAAAGACTTTTGTCCAAATACCCTATTTAACTATTATGTTTGCATTAGTAAATGAAAAACTGGAAAAATAAAATCTAAGCACTCAAAGAAAAATAATAATAAAGATATAGCCATAAAATTATATATATATACTCATTTTAAATGGACACTTAATATGATATGCATAAAAGTTTCATCTACGTAAAAGAGAAGCCAATATAGAAAAGACTAGATGAACATTTGTTAATATGTTAACCACAAAAACCAGCTCATAAGAGGATACAAGCAACTTTTAAATCATATCTTTCAAATATTCTATGTTGGAACTTTTTATAATATGAAAGAAAAATAGTTTTTAAAATCCATGGATCAACCACCACTGCAATTTCTAAAAATTATTTTTGACATGAAAACCAGCTTCATAAGACAAAAGCTGTATTCAATAGAGAATTCTTATATGATTTTTAGTGATTCTGAAACTTTCATTGAAAATATGTAACACAAAACAAATGTTCACAAAGAACCTCCAATGGTAACCAAAGTGCCACTGACACACACTAGGAATTACACAACACTCATGAACTAGACCAGTTTTTCTTCACCAATACTGTTACATCTAAAATTAGTATAAACTTAAAACTTAGAAATAAGAATTTAAGAAGTTTGTATACTAGTCTTTCATTCTACCAAGTGAAAAATTAAATAAATGAAACGATCAATAATTCTTCAGGTAAATAAGAGAAGTAAGGCCACAGGATACACCACTACCCTAATACTGGGCAGAAGAGAGTTAGAATTTGCCAGAGCAAAAAAAAGTGCTGAGAAGACCCTAACTGTAATTGATGGCTTTCTGGAGGCAGTGTGTGGATAACTTTGGAGTAAAAAATCTATGGCACACAATGATTCCCTCGAGTATTGGATGGACTTCCAGGATCTTAATGGCTTTCACAGTGGATACAGAAGCTCCTGGGTAAGCTTCTGGTGGAACCAAAGTAAAACAAGCCACGTGGAAGTACACCACAGCACTGGGTTCCTCTCTAGACAAAGAATGTCCCAAAGAGAAAGTAACTAAACAGAGTCTAACCTCCTAGGTTTTAAATGGAACCTATCTGACCTGGCGACAGGAAATAACCATGATCACCCCTGCAGCCTTCCAGTTCTACCTAGGGAAAGGCAAGTGGGAAACCCTTGGGAGGTCACAGTCCAGAGGTAAAGCCACCAAGAGACAGAGACCTATTCACAGAACCACAGCGCACTCCTAGTGCCCTGCATCTTACTACTACAGTACGCACTGATCCACAAAGCGGTTCCTTTACCCTAGAAGACCACGCTTGCATATCAAGAAAACATCACAGAGTATAATTAAAAGGCACAATCTGAAAAGGAAGCAAACATGAAAAACAGACCCTGATATGGCAAGCATGTTAGGCTAATCAGACCTGGAATTTAAGACAACAATGATTAATATGCTAATGGCTCTCATGGATGAAACAGACTACATGTAAGAACAAAAGGAAATACTAGACAGTAAGCCACTGTGAGAGAAGAGGTGTGCTTCTCCTGAGTTCAGCAGCAGTCTGGACACAGCTACTTAAAGACATTCTGAGCCTGAGGGTACCTCAACAGAAAACAAAAAATTAAAGCAAAAAGAGTTCAAAATAAAAAACCATTGGAACATGAAAAGTTACATGATTAAAAAAAAAGATACTGTGTGATGGCATCATGTAATGAGAATCCTAGAGGAGATTTGAAGATAAAAGAAATATACAAAAGACTGACCACTGAGAAAGTCCTTACCATTGTCATGTACTAACAAAGAATACAACTCCAAGGGGGCTGCTCAAAGCCCCCCAGGGGAGAGCGCCTACGCAGGGGAAGAGGGCAGGCATTACCTCTGACTTCCCCTCAAAGGCCTTAGAAGCAAGAGGAAGGTGGGTAAAGTGTCTCACTGGAGAATAAAGCTGTGGACTCATGGAGATCATCCTTCGGAAGTGAGAAATAGATCTCTTTCCAATGAAAACTGAGGGTTTCGCTGACACTAGACTGCCTTCCTGAGCAGTGTTAGAGGTTCTCTACAAAGAACAAAAAGGACAAAGGGCAGAGATACAGACCTGCATGAAAAAGAACATTACCAAAGGTGTAGTAAAGGTAAAACAGAAAACTTTAACTTTTTTTATACTTGGTTACGAGGCAATTTGAAATGATTTTATGATGAATACAATAATAAATAAATAAACGCAGCAAGCCACCAATTTGATCATCCAGGTGATGATTGATTCTGGTGCACGAATACAAGACAAAAGAGTGGGGAGCAGAAAGGTGCTCAACCACACCAGACAGCCAGATGTGCCACAAACCTGGAGGACAGTGTAGGTAATACTTCATGGCACACTGCTATGAAAGGTATGCAACATTTTATTTCTTTTATTATGTGTAGGAACCATGCATGTGGAGGCCACAAAAGGGTATCTGATCCCTTAGAGCTGGAGTTTCAGACAGTTGTGAGTCACCAGATGTGGGTGCTGGGAACTGAACTCAGGTCCTCATCAAGAGTAGCAAGTACTCTTAACCAGGTTGCTCCGGCTCCACAGAATTACTATAAAATATAGCAAACATTGTTCATAGAAACAGACAAATCACACCCCACACTATATATATCACATATATTTATATGAGCATATATGAATAAATACATAAAATTCATACTTATATGAATAAATACATAGTTATTCATTCATTCCCTCATTCACTCACTCATACTCACTATGTATTAACAAGGAGTTTGACCAGTAAGGCTTCCGGTCAATAACAGACCATGAATAGTCGAGTTCTGGATAAGTCAAAAGTTGCACGGAAAAAATATGTTTCTGAGAATGCCCAGTCGAGCTTCAAACTTCCTATCCATACACAAATGACCTTGAACTTCTGAGCCTCCTACCTCCACCTCTCTGGTGTTGGAACCACTGGTTTGAAACATCACTCCCAGTCTTTATGCAGTGCTGGGAATCAAATCCAGGACTTCAGACATGCTAGACAGTCACTCTACCACATCTATTCTATCCCCAGCCTCACACATGAATCTCTAGCTGCTGGGGGAGCAGAGGGGTGCATCCACCTCTGCATTTTTCAAGCTCCAGCTAATCTTAGGTACAGATCTAAAAAATAATATTTATAAAAAAAATCTATGTTAAAAACACTTAAAGCTAACAAATAAAATCAAAGAACTTCACAAACACAGGGATCTATGTTCCTTGTTAGAAGATGTAATACTGTCAAATGTCACTTCTTTCCAAAGTGATCAATGCAGTTAATGCAACCCTGCTCACAAGCCCAGCATGTTTGTTCTGTAGCTATCAACTAAGGGATTTTAAATATGGACAGGCAAAATGCCTAGACTGTAAACACAGTGTTAAAGAAAATCCAAGCCACAGAAATGGCACTGACACTGCTCAACTTTACAACTTACCATAGAATTGGCAGGATGGCTCTGTGTGTAAAAGCACTTGATACATAAGAACAGTGGTGCAACCACATGCCTCTTGCAATGGACAAAACTTGAAAAACCAGTGCTGCCCACACACCATTCGTTGCTGTACTTATGGACAGCTTGGATGGGTATCTAGATTTGCTTTTTGCAAAATTAGCACTCAGCCCCCTTACTGCCTTTTCAAGAGCTAAAAATGTATATATCCTATAAACTTTTGCAAATCAGCTTTAGCCCCTTTACTCACAATGGATAAACCTTGCAACCAAGATGCCCAGCAGTGGGTGAATGGACAAATTGTACAACCAGATGGCTTTGCTTGGGCTGTGGCTGCCTTGTCCCTGTCACACCCTCACAACAAAGCTACCATGACACCTGCTAACATAAGACAACTGTTCCAGAGCCTAGGTTTCATAGAAAAAAAAAAAAAAAAAAAAAAGGCACAGAAGGCCAAACTGGCACACTGTCTTTCCTACCAAATACTGGGCAAGATTCTGCCTTACTCACATTTTATCCAGGGCCTCAAACACAATGCCTGACATAAAACAGCAAGATGGTTCATTGGCAAAGCACAGTTTTTAAAAAAGGAAAGAAATAAAGAAGAGAGAGAGAAATAAAGGAAGGAAGGGACTGAGGGAGGGGGGGAGGAGAAGGAGGAGGGAGAGAGAAAGGAAAGAAAAAGAGAGAGGAAAGAAAGAAAGAAAGAAAGAAAGAAAGAAAGAAAGAAAGAAAGAAAGAAAGAAAGAAAGAAAGAAAGAAAGAAAGAAAGAAAAGACCAACCCTCATCTGAGCTGGCCTAGAAACAAGGCAGATGGGAGCATCCAACTAAGGTGTAACCAACAGGAAGTAAGTGGGTTTCCCAAATATGAAACATGCTTAGGGCTAGTGCTACTCACAAACATTTCAGAGTCTATACTATGTGCAGGAGGTCTTGCAGCAAGTTAACATAACATTCTTTGTGGGACTTCATCTTTATGCATCTTCTTATAAAAGAACTGCAACTACATTCAAACCCTAGGAAGCAACAGAGGCAAAAGCCAACCAAGAAGGAGGAGGCTTTAGCAACATGTCTCTAACTAACATGTTGAAACAAATCAAAACCATGCATCCTCCTGAACCTACTTTTGACTGTTAACAAAATACCAATTGTTCACTTAAGGCCTTCTATGCTTTGGTATGTTTGGTGTCAGAATTGTTATTTTGTCTTCTTAAAATTACATCCTGATGTCAGGAAACTTTGATGGATCAAACAAGATGCCTCTCTGTAGCTAGCAAACAAGAAACACAGGTTTAAATTTTGCCCTGCTACAAACAGCCTCGCCTTGCTGAACAGAACAAGCATTGTTAGCTGTATTTTTTTTCATGTTTTTAAAGCTCCAAGATTTGATCCAAAAGTGCCCTGTTGGTGCCAGCTGTGCATATAAAGCAAAGATTTCCTTTTAACCCGAACAAAGTACTTTCAAAAGAAAGAGAAAGGAGACAACATACCCCTATTAATAAAACCTTGCTTATAGAAAGACCAATTAATTGAAAACCTATCCCAGTTTTAGCTAGCCTTAAAAAGTACCAGTACTGTAATAGTCATGATTTGAGCAAGTGAACATGAGGAATCAAACAGTGAGTTCTTATTAAGAAATTCTTTTTCCTTAGTTTTCCTTAGTTTGGTGCACACTTATAAGAAAAATCATCTTAAATGTATTGCCACACCTTCAAAGTCTAATAGCACTTGGATTTAACTAAGAGAACTGAAAGCCTTTAAGACTCAACACTGTTGATAACGGCACTGTAATCTTAAGTGTATTCTTCTAATATGGTTCAAAAGTAGATTCATGGAGCTTGCAAGCATTCACAACATTTTATACAGGCATCTTTCTCTGAAGCCATTCAACCTTGAAATGGTCCATTCACAACTGAAGCAAGGACCAAGTGTGTCCCCAGCACTAACTACTGTCCAACACATGGATGGTTGATACTTGCTGAAGAAGCAGACAAAAGATCTTTCCATGAGACAGTCTGAAGTACAGGGCACCTCCAGCCATAGGTAATAGTGCTGCTCATGCCCACAAAGACAAATTAACAGAAAAACAATCTGTTTAATTGATTCTGTCCACTGCCACTAATTATAACGACTCCTTTGTTAGCCAGTTCCAAAGAAAACAATCCTAGGAGCAATATAGGTCTCACCTGAGGAGGGCTGGGACCAGAATGGTAGTACCAGGGAGGGCAGTGAACAGTTAACAAAGATTTTGCTTGAAGGGTTTTACACTAATTCTAGGATGCTTTTCTTTCACTGGCTATTAATTAATTTCCTAGAATTCATTTGTGATCTAGATTTGGACATATGCCTTTTAAAAATCTTCCTATGTAGGCCCATCCAAAAATAACCCCATATATCAAAAAGCCCATTACAAATTACTAATGAACATTTAATAGTGAGTATTAAACAAAGACATGGAGATACTCAAAATAATAAGATGATGGAAGAAGCAAAGGGCAAAGACAAATAAAACAGGAAGGTAGGAGAGCATTCTTAAAATTAGAGTCCTAGCAGAAAAGAAAGAGAATCTATCATAAAATGATATAATCAATGTAACTGTATCACATAAATTTTTCTTTTTTAAAAAGGAGTCTAATATTGAAAGGATGAGCAAATTTAACTGGGACAATCAATTCCAAAACACACCCCTACTAAAGTTTTCAAAAATAAAAAATGTTCAGACTCTCTAGTAAGAAAAGATAATGAACAAAGGCAAATATAGTTAACTGGCATCAGAGGTGTCTAAAACAAGATCAACCATAATGTAAAACAATGGAGAAACGTTCTCTAGATATGTAGTGAAAGGGAGCGTGAATAATGAATGTTGGAGGTAATGAGATGTCCTTCTAGTATCTAGACCACACAAAGACCAGTCTGAAACACAAGATTCTTGAAAATTCTATAGCAGGATGAACTCCACGGAACTAAAAAAAAAAAAAAAAGAAAAAAAAAAGCCACAACAATTTGCAGTCAACAGCATGCTGATCGGTTCATTCATACACACAATTGTATAGCAAAGACTTAAAGTGGAAACAGAATGCCATGAAATAAACTCCCTTCAAAACATGGTGGTGCATAATATCTATTGCAGCTAATTATTTGGACAGAAACTTGTGTGGCCTGACTATGAAACACACTCCATAATGAGCCCACGTGTTAGCATGACCCCACTGGTGGCACTGGTTGAGAGCTTCTAGGAAAAGGTGGGGTAGACTATATGAAAGAAGTAGGTCTCTGAGGCAGGTCCTTGAGGGTTTCTTGTCCTTGGCCTCTTCTGATCTCTGTCTCTGCTTCTTTTCCACAGTGAAAGGAAAAGTGTCTCCACTAAAGCTCCCAATACCATAATGTCCACAACATTAAACAAGCATTTGGGGCCAAGCAACCATGCTTGGAGGACTGCAAAACTGTAAGCCAGCTAAAGTTTTTCCCATTTAAACTGTGACTGCCACATAACTTGTCAAACAATGAGA
The DNA here is from genome assembly GCF_907164565.1 of Psammomys obesus. Taxonomy (NCBI): domain Eukaryota; kingdom Metazoa; phylum Chordata; class Mammalia; order Rodentia; family Muridae; genus Psammomys; species Psammomys obesus. Next base: position 2,572,404 of record NW_026594462.1, read on the forward strand.
AAAATAATATGCACAGTGACTTTACATGAAGGACCAATGCTGTGACTAACATTGGCCATATGGCTCTTAAGCGATGAGAACTAGTTTGTGAGAATTTGGAAAAATTTGGAGAACCAAGATGGAGAACAAGAATGTGATGAGTGTATATCATCACCACTTGGACACAAACTCAGAAGACCAAAATGCTGACAAGAAAGTGAACAGTAACAGTTGTACATGCACGAGGTTCCATATGAAATAAAGGCTTACAAACTGAACTAGAGGCTGCTCTTGTTGTGCCATGACAAAGAATTTATATTCTTTTCTTTCAGTGCACTGACACTGTGGAAAACAGCTGACTTTTAAGGTGACAGACTAGTTCACATGAATGAAAAATGTTAGGCAACGATATTTGGGCAGCCATCACGTGGTGCTGCTGTTTTGGCAAAATTTAGAGAAAGAATTTAATGGCAAAGGGGGTGGGCAGGAAGAAAGTAAATATTTATTTTCATCTTTTAAGGGGGCAGGGGAATGGGAAGGAACCAGTGTTTAAAGTTAAGACCAAAGAGGGTGCAGAGATTAATACCATTAAAAAGCCATACCCTTTGCTGTAGGACAGTAAGAAAAATGCTTTGAATGTAGCTAGGTGATCAGCAAGACCCCACCAAAGCCAAGAGGTGTAAACAGCTTCAAAGGCACACATCTGAGAAAGGAGACCCCTCCCGCCCTACCTACTCAGTCCCTGTGGATTGCTCCCTGGGATTTGTCCCCATGTGTTTAGGCATATAGATGTGGATGCGACTACAGCCAAGGTCCGAGGAGACTCTAGTATAACTCATGCTGATAGAGTACATTAGCATTGGCTCTGCTGGTGCTAATTTTGTGTGAATGCAGCATAAACACAAGAGACATTGAGTCATAGAGACTTCCAATGATACTTAATGAAAATAGTGAGCAAATCTATCCACCTTTGTAAGGTAATTTAACACAGTGATAAGATAAAAAAAAAAAAAATGAATCATCAATCAATGTACACTTAGTTACATAAAATTTCAGGCATACAAAATTAAACACTATTACTCTACCAACATCAGCACAAAGAAGTATTTTATAAATCTATAATTAAAAGAATGAAGAAGCTTAGTTGGATATAGAAAGGGAGCAAAATGAGGAAATGAGAAGGAAAATAAAGAAAAAAGAAACTGAGCGAAGACAGAGGAAGAAACAGAAAAAGAGGATGGTCAGTGTCAGACTGTAAGGTAATTTCCACTATAAAACCTTATGGGTTTTTTTTTTTTTTACTATAAAAATATACTCACCATAACCAAAACCAAAAAATAAATGTCAACCAAAACAAAAAATTAAATGTCGCTAATATTAGCCTTTGAGGGTTTTTATTAAGGAATACACACAAATTCAGTATGTTACCATTTCACTTAGTCTGAAATTATGTCAAAATTTCACTTTTACAAAAAAGAAGAGAACATATAGAAAACAAACAGTCCCTGTCCACATGGTATCCAAAACTGACACAGCCACTGTGCACACCAAGGCAAGCTGAGTGAAGACCAAACTGGTACACAGAATATGACATGACGGGGGTGGGGGGAAGAGGAGGCTTAGACAGTATCCAGTATCCAGAATCCCTAATAACAACTTTGAACCACTAAATTAATCTAAGGTGGAACTGGTCATCCTTGAAGCCCGCTTCGCTGACAGAGGCAGCCATAAATTACAATATGTAGAACCAACATGAGTTAAGACTTAAAAAGAACCTAACAGTTTAAAGAAGCAATACCCAGTCACAGGTAACTATCTATGAGATGGGATTAGCACGTGCTAACTGTATTAGAATTACTGGATTGTATCTGTATTCTTTCCCAATATTATTTTTTATTTTTAATTATATTTATTTACTTAATGTGCACAGGTGATTTGTCTGTATGTCTGTCTTCGCACCACATGCATGTCTAGTGTCTGCAGAGGTCCAGAGACGGCTTTGGATCCCCTGCATGACTGTGAGTTAGCATGTTGGTTGCTTCAAATCAAACTCAGGTACTCTGGAAGAACAGCCCGTCGCCCATGTTTCTGACTGCTGAGTCGTCTCTCTAGCCTCCCACATTCTTATTAAGAGACCACCCCCCAACCTGAGAGCTGGGACTGTGCTTTATTCGTGTTTATACCTACAAAACCTTCAACACATAAATATCCAAAGTTTTTTATGAAGTTATTATCAATTGTCTCTAGCATATCACATAAAATTAGCTGGCTAGGTGCAATGCAAACATCATTTAATTTAGAAAATCACGAAGACAGTGGTTTGAAACAAATATAGTTTGTTGGCAGAAACAGGAAAAATTGAAGTCAAATGCACAGGATATTCACTGTCAAATGTGGGAGACATTCCATACATGTTTAACATGGAGGCCAGGGAACATAAACATTTCTTTCAGATAAGAGCTCCAGACCTGCTATCTTAAGGTTAGTATCTGGAATGTGTCTCTTCTGGCTAAGCTGAAAATAGAAAGATGAGCCAAATGATATTTTATAGGAGTGATAAGGGAAGGCTAGAAGATTCTATCTTAATTGACAAGGAGAGCTAGTTAAATCTTTAAACAGCAGCATATAGACTCCAGACACGTCAAAAACATCATCCAGACATATTTCTGCACATTTGAAAGGGTTCAAGAAAGGGTAATGTCAACACAGTCACTAGTAAGTGGGCAAGAAGGTACTTTGAAGTACAGTGGTGGCTTGGGCCGCTGGGTACTTTGGGGCTAGACAGCTTGCAGTTAGCAGACTCTGGAGCAGCTGCTGCAAAGTCATTTGCTGTGGCCAGAGAGGGAAGCAGCTAAAGCACTCCCTGAAAGGTGGGTCACAGCAGCCTTTGTATTACGAACATGGTGCAACAAATGATAGCATGTTCCAATCCTTGCAGGCAGGTGCTTTTAATATCTGTAGGAAAGGTCATGAAACACAGGATGGCTAGGCACATGTGTGGTTTTATACTGCTTATCCTTAAGCAGTATAAAACTTTCCTAGGAAATTTCGGCAGTTCAAACTCCCACCAGCAATGTGACAGCACCAACACTTCCCTACATTCAAAAAGACTGAACCTATTCTTTAAAAATCTGATGAGATTAAAAAATAGAATCTCACTTAAATAGTGCTTTATTTTAATTTGACTGGTGGTAAATATTTTTTTTTAAAGTTCCTTATTCATTTGTCATTAGTACCTCTTCTTCCATAAAATGCTTGCTCATATCCTTTGGATTTTTTTAAAACAGATATTGAACTTAAGCAGCTCTTCAACATCATTTATTTATACTTAGAAATATATATGCTATTAATATGTGAGAAAATAAAAGAATGTATAACTAACATATCTTAAAGTAAAAATGTTCACATATAAATGAAAGTGTGTAGAGTTAACAGTGCCATATGTACATACATGTGCATATATGTAGACACATGCTATGTATGAGTAGATATGTGTATGCCTGTTGCATGTACTGATTTTACTAGTTTTACTATTTTTTTCTTTTTGCCTTACTCATATCTAAGCTTCTGCAGGCCATATAAATCTCAACCACCAAGCAAAACAATCTCTTTGCTCTCTGTGATACTGACTGCCAGATGCACCTGCCATTTTGTGCGGGAGATGCAAGGGCTTGCGTGGTCTTCCACAGCACAGGCCTCTCTACACAAAGAGTCCCACAGGTGCTGTGTAAGTTGCAAATGCCTCCCTCACATGACTACAAGCTCTCATTAGAATATAGTTTAGTTTGGTATACAGTGTGTTTCTCATCCAGCTTCTGGTTACTTTGTCTTATTAAGAAGTGTCATGCATTTTGGAAACGCACATGGCGCCTTGGGGCACTGCTGTTCTTGCTGTGTGTGCTGCTGGGTACACATGTATTAGGCTGTAGTCATTACTCCAGCACTCGCTGTAACTCTATACACATTCATTCAGTCTGCCTAAGCTTTCTCAGTACGTTCTCTCTCCAAAGCCATGGTATATTATCAAGTCTTATTTCTGTTCCCCTGTATTACACATTTAGAGGACTGTATTAACTGATGCATAGTTATGTGTAGCAGAAATTACAGTAGTCATGGTCTTCTATTAAACACCTGTATAAAGTGATGACTAAGTCTGATCAAGTTCGGAAGCGTTGCCCATGCCTGTAGGTCAGACAACAAAGAACCACTACCACCCAGAACTAGGATTTTCACCCTGTCTTTTATCACCATGATGGGACCTCTGCCAATCCAAACTACATAGGACACTTTCTTCACAGGACTCAGAACCTTGCTGGGTTTTCTAACACCTGGCTGCCCTTAGTCACATAGCAGTGGGACAATGAAGGTAATCAAAAACATCTCAGGGCACCACTGCCTTCAAGCATCCTGAATTCTAAAAGTCCTAATTAGAATATACACCAATCAAACCATTACTGATTACCAACATGGCATATTTTAATTTTTCTTAATTTCACAATATGAAATGATGGCAAAAATAAAATGTTAGCATCCCAGAAGAAAAAGAAAAATTTTAATTCTCTCAGAATTTACTCAATGCCATATCTACCAGTTTCATTCTTATGATTTGATAATTGCTATTTTTAAATTTACTTTGATTATACTTTGTTATTAAAGCAGTAAAAATTAATATTATAAGAGTCAATTAGTTTCAACCATCAGTGACTAAAACACCATAAATACATTGACTCAAATTATATTCTCATTTAAAGAAAAACAGGTCTTTTCCTTAGCTACCATAAAATATTGACAGGCACTTCAAGAAAGCACCAAGTTAAACTCTCCAGTTTTACCACAAATGTGATTACCTGATACATCTTGTAGAAAAAAAGTCAAATGGTAAGCCTGAACACACTTTGGCTAGTTGGCACAAAGGACACTCTGTTGACTTCTAAAACATGCTGTAAAAGAGGTCCTTCACAACATTTTCATTTGTATTTTTCCCAAAACAATTTCTTTGTGATTCCTTCAATATCTTTCTTCAGACACTGAAAAGAGCAGCCAGGAACAAGAAACTCAGAGCCATCCCAACATGAATATAGCCAGTAGCTCACAACCACAGACAGAGACGGCAACTGTGGAGGTGATAGTAAAGCCAGAATTTGGGGCCCTTAACTGCCCTCTGACAGAATTCAAGAGCAGCTAACTACAGCAAGCCTTCCTAGTAAAGAAGATTTCCAATGGCTTGATCTAATTCTCCACTCTTAAGTCAAATCTAAAACCTTACACTCTCAGCTGTCACTTATTTTTAGAATTATCCAAAATTCTATTTTCTAACATTCAATTATAAAATAAATTTAACTCTTATATAACCTATTTCCTCTGTGATATAAACTCTATTTCTGACTATCATCTAAATTCTTTTGAAATTTCTAATTTATGAGCCATGGTAATGGTGACTGTAGGACAGAGAGCAATCTCAGAGAGCTGTAACACATTTTTCCTCACAGCATCCTTTTCAGATATGGCCACTGTAGGATTTAAGAGGAGAAAACAAGTACAAATCCCAATGTTGTTTTACTGCATTATGCAACACCAGAGCCGTGAACTTCTCCTATGAATTTGCTATTACTTCATCAGAGACCACAAAGGATAAGCAGAGCTCTCAGATGCCAATCAACTATGTTATTTCTTAAATAGTCTGAATGCAGGTAAGGGCAAAAAGGTCTGCTTGCAAACACTTTAAAGACGTCCTCTAAAATACTGGTACTGGTAAAGGATTGAAAGATAAATAAAATGTGCACCCTACTGCACACTGCAGTAGAGACATCAAGTCAGCCCCCAGAGAACAATCTGTTTCTTTTCTTGTAGAGTCCTAAATCTAGTGGGAGCAACAAGGGACTACATCCAAAAAAAGGAAAACACGCTACGTTTCCTGGCCTCTTTCACATGCAGGTGGTTCTCTCTAAGGGTCCAGACAAGAGAGGCAAACTTGATTTGAGTAGAACTTTCCAGAAAGCACCTTTGAAAAAAAGGCAGTCTCAGCTGGCATACTCTTTTACTTCCTACTTTTGGTGAAACATGTTGGTGGCTGGAGAATCACAATTGTTTGACACCATAAGAAAAGGGCCACACTGATGATTCAAACACTTCAGTCTCTCATATCCCTCATTGGCAAACCAAACTAACAACTCAGTAACTGTGGAACTGGCAATATATCAGAAAAATAAATCCTCCACCTTATTTAAGCCTCTATTTATTAGGTTTTCTATGACATTTTCTGAAGTTAAGTGCAAAATAATACAATCTAATAAGAAAGAGATACAGAAAAGGTTCTTGGAAAATCCACAGAGGAAGACATTACTCTGACAGGTAGAGGGTAAAGGGGATCAGAAAGATAAATGTCCAGAGAAGCAAATATACAAGTCAGTGCATTCATTTGTTCAAGGATCACCATCCACTGACACAGTAGCTGCCCCTGAGGACTGAAGGGGGCGCAGGCAAGAAGAATGTTACAATACAGTGTTATCGATAAGGGAAGGACATGCACAACCTACACGACACTGTGCCTGCATCTTCTTTCTACTGTTTGTGGAGCTCCTGTCTTGCTCCCAAAACTACAACAGGGCCTCAGCGTAAAGTTACAAAGGGAAGAGAACTCTGAGGAAGACTCATACAGAGGCTATTACCTCAAAGCCCTAAAGTATTCACTAGCTAAAAGCTGGGCTGCACATTTGCCTGAAGATTCCGTTTCTCCTCCACTGCCTAACCAAGTTTCCCAAATCACAGAAAACTGTACCACAGTATACTCACCAACCTAAGCAGCCTCATTAGAGTGCCCAGAGAACACCCAAAACTATAAATATTTCATATTTGGGTAGCATTGCTAAGTGAAAATGTGTTTTTCTTTCCTTTTGTTTATTATCAGTTATTCAACAACTGTGGAAAAATTATGTTTCTCATACTTGCAGAATACAATAGGGAGAAAGTCTTTTCTCAGCTGTTTATAAACACACAAAATTAAGAAGAATGTCACTCAAACAAAAACAATAGAAAATCACTCTCCCTCTCACTGAAAGAACAGGCTTAGATCATGGCGAGTTCTTCTCCAATCCTGCAAAAGCAAGTTTCTGCATGCCTTCCTGCCTTCCAGAACCTCCACCTACAGAGCTGTTAGGACAAGGGCCAACACATATATTTAATTATGTAAGTATTCAGTGCTATCAGCCAACTGTTGCCGGTCATAATACACTGACCTCTTTCACTAACGCTCTTGCATAAAATGGCAAAAACAAAGCAACTGTTGATGTGACAGTAATCATGAAATATGCAAAGTACTATTCTCCAAAAAGATTTCAGATAACTACACAACTAGGCTTTGCATTTTAAAGTGGCTTACAACCTCTCAAGTGCTTTCTGTTCCTTATTTGCAAGTTCAATGACTAATCTAACTGCAAGTTCCTTTTGGTTTCTAGTCCTTTAAAAAGTCAACCTGGAATTCAAATATATTTTTTTACTTTCTTTTCAATCACATGTCTCCTTGGAGTACATCCAAGATACTTCTCTTCCTTCTCTCCATGCTCCTCTAATTTATATGATTACAGGATAAGCAATGTAAAGCATGCTCTACATGTCCACAACTCACAGCCATCACTTTCTAAAGGAAAAAAAAAATTAAGCTTAATTTAATGTTCCTAGAAAGTTCATGCCCCCCCCCCAAGTAGTATTCTAGATTCCAAAGTCACTCAACAGGTGGAAAGGCAACAAAGTCCCAAAAACAGCAGAGAGTAGACTAAACAGAACTGTGACACATAAATCAATGCAAATAAGATGAATTCACATCTAGTGGATGATAACCAGAGCTAACCCATGAACAACTTACCAGAGAAACCTGGACTCCATCAGATCAGCTGAGATTCACCTCAGTGAATAACTCCTCATCAACTAGTTAGAAGCACTTCTGCTATAGACCCGAGATACCTCAGAAAATAGACTGTGCCATTCCTCACTCTAGACCTCTAATATACCAAGTTAACTTTCCGATCACAATTACATCCTCATTAATCTTTTGTCTTTACTTTGATGAGATCTGGCTTTCCCTCCTTCTCAGAACCTATAAACAATGTTCAAATGTCACACAATGCTGTGATGTTAATAGTTACTCAACATGTAAATGGCAGTCTACCTGACATGTAAATGGCAGTATTAATGATAATACATTAACAGCAGCCGCTGAGGCAATGACTGCAGAAGTAATGACTCTGCTCCTTCCCAAAAATGACAAGTGAATTGAGCAAATCAAAAAAATATGTACTAAGTAAGAAATAATCATACATCTCAAGCTCAAGGCAAAACACTACCTTTCCTTCCCTCTCACTCAGCATGATCAGGAGCACAATACTGCATCTGCCTGGCTGGCTTACTTTGGTGGAGAAAAGGTCCTGACATCCCAGCCCAGAGCCACCAGCATGGCCAAGTGACACCAAGACACAGGTATTCTCAATGTTGTCACAACATGCCTCAGGAAAGAAACTGGAGACCAACTGTGACAAAAACAGGCTCTCACCTCTTCAGGACAAAAGAGCCAAGTTACTTACTAGCCCTTAAGTAAGCTAGCACTTCTTAAAAGAGGGCCCTCAACACAGTATTTGAAAGTTAGTGTGTTCGCTCACCTAATTTTAAACACATATCCTTTGACAAGGAACCCACAGCAATCTTAGGGGCCATGACTAAAGAATCTGTGAGCACCAATCTATTCACCTACTCTGTGAATAGAAACAGATAATCACACACTACAGTCTGAAAGTCAAAGACTCCATACAGAAGGCCTTCTTGGGCTGAGGCAACAGCTGAGAGCCAATTCAGTCCTTAGCACTCTAAGTTTAAAAGACTGTGTGTGAGGCTGTGTGCCTGTAATCAAGCACTGGACAGACAGGGACAGAAGGATGCCTGGAACCTCATGGCCCCCAGTCTAGCACGATCAGTAAGCTTCAGGCTCCATTAGAGATTCTCCTTTGAAATGTAATATGGAGAGCAACTGACAAAAATACCTAATGTCAACCTCAGACCTATACACATGTGCACACAAACACACACAGAGAGAGAGAGAGAGAAAATAAATTTGCCTCAGATTAATTATTACGTCAAAACTCACAATCTACTAAAGATCTAAATAGGTAAATAACAAATAAAATGAATGTAATGTGCAACAAAAATATTTGTTCGGGATCAAGAAATAGTTACCTGTTAAAGACCTGGATTAGAAGGGAGAGGATCTAACAGGCCATATTACTTTTGACATGAGCTACGAAGACATATGCCAAGCAAGAGTAGCATGGATAAGAGGCAGGAGGGCACACAGCATGTCTGTAGATCTGAGGAAACAACTGAAGCTTTGGGATGGTGTTGGGGGCTGGAGGTTGAGGAATGTGTGCAAACATATTGTGTGCTTGCAAAATTTTACAGTTTGAAGGAAAGGGACAAGAGAGACTTAGGAGAGGTAGGCAAGGAACAAACAAACACAAATATTTTATGCTAAGAAATATGTCTTTATTGTGTAGCTGCAGGATGGGGGACATGAAAAGAATTTTAAGGAGGCCAAATGATTAAGAAGGACAAAAAGGCAGCTGTTAACGAGTGTGAAAGGTTACTATTATACTAAAGCAGAAGATAGTCATGACAGAAGAAATTCAATTCAAGCTTATGAATGGCTCTTGATAACTAGGTAGAACAGGAGAGGATGCTGTTTTGATGCTGATTCCGCAATACTGACCACATGAGTAGGTAAATGGCAACAGGCCTGGGCTGGAAAAGAGGAGAAATGGGCTGAAGGGCAGGAAGGAAACAGGAGCCAAAGAAACTCCTAGATGATGCCACTGAACAATACTAGTAAGTAGTAATGGCAAAAGTAGCATGGAGAAAGAGTTCCCAGTGTTCCACGAAGCTGAAGCCGAAGGAGAAAGGCCCTACGACTAGCATGGGATAGAAAACAGGAAACTCCAGTATGGTGGCTACAAGCATCTGTAATCACTGGCACAGAAATGTCCAAGAAGCACACAAGTCCAGATCTTGGAAAGAAAGGTAGGGTCTGAAACAGATGTGGAAGGAGCAGATGTGCAGTACCCAAATGATGGAAACAGATGAAAGAAGGGAGGAGAATGACGCGCAGCAAGCAGAGTAGTGTCTGGAGAAAGACCCCTTGTTAGACAACGGCTGACGGAAACACCTGAGGCCGCGCAGGCCAGTGCTCCCAACCAGCTTCATCACAAGGGAGCTGGAGTGGGCAACAGCTGCGGCAACAAGACTGCAGTGCTGTGGGAGGGCACGGGCTCACTGGATCTGCCCCTTACACTGCGGGTGG
>NW_026594462.1:2582731-2582926 GCF_907164565.1 Psammomys obesus
CTGCGGGTGGGAGGGCACGGGCTCACTGGATCTGCCCCTTACACTGCAGGTGAGAGGGCACGGGCTCACTGGATCTGCTCCTTACACTGTGGGTGGGAGGGCACAAGGGCTCACTGGATCTGCTCCTTACACTGCGGGTGAGAGGGCACACGGGCTCACTGGATCTGCTCCTTACACTGCGGGTGGGAGGGCACA